>NW_019416410.1:486769-549899 GCF_000390285.2 Anoplophora glabripennis
CTTTATCCATTATTAAATTAATCCGAGACTCTAAAACTAAGTAGACTGCTCAATGTGAAACCCAAGGAAGAACTGACTTTTTTTCGTAGATCTCTCCTGAATTCGACACTTCGCTTCGACACGCCCATTTCTTGGGTCCAGAAGTTTCTGTTCTTATCTTACTGGCGTGAACCCTGAATGTCGGGACGCTTTGGCATAACTATGCCATGTTAATAATTACCTAATTGACTGGACTTACATTTATATAAATAATTTTGAGACTAAACTTACAAATAACCCTAGCCTTCCTCTAGTGACTCCGTGTAGCGATACGGGATGAATTAGTTAATCTCATTTAATATATCCTTATAGATTGGAAATTCCGCCAAAAAAAAAACAGCTTATCATATATCTTTCTTATCCAATCATTATCAATTTAACAATTTAATTTAATTCTACTTTGGAACCTCTACGCTCTTCTCGTCGTTTCGCGCGTTATTAAAAATATCGATTTTTTCCTTTATACCTGCTTAACACATGGCCCCGACTCTAAGTGAACTTGTTAAAAATATTGCTAAATTTCTCCGAAGGACGACGCTACCTACTTGAAAGTCTTAACTTTCGATAATTTGTGTTGACTGAAATATCTTACTTTTTGGCCTATCCGCTCCGACAACCTACAAATAAATTACTACGCGTCCCGGCTTTTGTTACAATATTAGTATCATTCAAACAATGGAAAAATTATAATTGATATGAAAAAGATATACAGGGTGTAACGTAAAGGTTGGGAATAAATTAAATAGTGGATTTTTTATTTTAAAAAATAAATATTTGTCATATAAAGTTATGCTCTACGGGTTTTCTTCTGCCAGCTAGAGGGCGCTAAAAAATTTCAAAAAATTTAGTTTTTTAATATAATTTTCAATGCAAAAGTCTTTTTTCAATGCCTATTTGACCATATTCAGTGGCTGAGTCAAAGCATACTTCACAATGTTTTTGTTATTTTTATTTTCCTATGTTAGCAGTAGGAAAAAATGATGGTATTTACAAGTTTTATTTACGGAAAAATTATAAGAGCTGGAAATAGAACGCAAGAGGGTAATTTTGTTTAAAATAAAAAGTGGATCATAAAAAATATTTAAAAAAATGTTTTTACCAGTGGCGTACTACAATTTTCTTCGAAAAACCTTACGGTACAATCCGTACGTACGCCACTGAGTAACTTACAAANTAAAAATATTTAAAAAAATGTTTTTACCAGTGGCGTACTACAATTTTCTTCGAAAAACCTTACGGTACAATCCGTACGTACGCCACTGAGTAACTTACAAAGTCAATCTTTTTCCTGTTACTAGGGGATTATCAAATTAAGCTAAGGCTAAAATTTCGTTCCATTATCTTATAATGTTCGAAACTTAATTTTTTAAATCTTTTTAGCGCCCTGTAGCTTGGAAAGGAAAACCCGTAGAGCATAACTTCATATGAGAGAAAATTATTTTGTAATACAAAAAATCCACCGTTTAATTTATTCCCAACCTTTACGTTACACCCAGTATTTAATTAAACTGACTGTACGTGAAATTTGTTGCACATATTTATATGATTACCTTAATATTATAACTAAATAGAAAGAACGATGTTAAGTATATGTATAACTACTGGGAATATATTCTGTAACGGAATCAATGATCCCTGTCACTGAACCGAATATGATATAAATTTATTTTATTGATGGGACTGTATTCGATTCTTAGTCGAAGAGTATATGGTGCTAGTTTAGTTTTATGGTTAATAGATAGATAATGTGTCTATAGTGCAATAAAATCAAGATTTTAGCGGTAATGTTCATAATATTCATATTAAATCAAAAGGTTTGCTATTACTACCTAGATTATCAAAACCTCTAGGCTTCGCGCATGGCGTAACTTAATTAGTGCCAGATTACTCGGTAAAGCAATAAACCGTTAATAATATGCATTTACGCATTAAAATTTCAGTTTACTCTGATGATAAATAGTAGTAAAATGTGTCGTTTCTTAGGTAAAGTACATATTTCAGAAGTTTTGGTTATGAACAAAAAAAACATTGTATAGTATTTATTTAGTCTTTTGAATTCGAGTTATCAATAAACGTTCTAAAAAATATCCTGTTTAAACAAGAAAACTAAACCTTTTGCCGCACCATGTTAATATTTTTCTTATGCTGTGCAAATGCTAACAGTAATGAAGTGTGCAAAACCATACTTATCGTATCAACTTCGACGTCACCTGTTACGTGGGTGTTGTATAATAATGAAAACGTAATATTGACAGTTGGTAGAAAGAAACACATACGCTTGGGTGGGGAGTTCTGGAAGGAAGCCTAAATAGTTGAAGTTAGAACAGTGTGGAGAGTGGAAAGTAAGACGATCGGTGCACGGTGAAAATATATAAGTAGTGAAAAACCAAAGTGTTTAACCCGTATTAATTAGCAGGTAATTATTCTCTAAGTACTTTGTTGTTAATTGTTTTATGTAATCTTATGATTGTGATGATTATAGACGTTTCATGATAATAATTCTGTATATATTTAGCCTTCATTCTCTTATGCTTAGGGGCGTATATTTTTCTAACGTAAAATTGTTGCAATTATTATTAAAGATTGCTTATTATTTATTACATGTCAAAATATGTATATATTGTCGTGACTGCCCAGATATTGCTATAACAACTCCTTTGTTTCACATTTAACTTGTTTTGTCATGATTACGTTGTTCGAAAGGCAAGTAATAAAGCATTTCTTGTGCTCACTTTATGTCATACGCATATAAGAACCTTGTTGAATTTACTAACATTTTCGCCCGTGAGGAACGAATCTGAATAAAAAGAAAATTTAAATACAAAAAAAGAATTGCTAAAACAGATCTTCCGAAATCTCAACTCATAGCCGGATTGCCTCCCGTATGACACTCCAGTACCTTCCGGCCCTGCCGGCTAACTAACACCAAACCTCTTCAGTTTTACTTGGAAGTGTGTACCTATGTCTAATTCGAGTGAGGTGGCATTTAGTGAGAAATTAAATGAGTCGGGCGTTAATTATCATTAGCAAAGGATCTTAATTTATGCCTTTTGTNTTACTTGGAAGTGTGTACCTATGTCTAATTCGAGTGAGGTGGCATTTAGTGAGAAATTAAATGAGTCGGGCGTTAATTATCATTAGCAAAGGATCTTAATTTATGCCTTTTGTTAGCGGTTGTTTTGTATTTATATTATATATTTTATATGGGTAGTTAGAGCAACGATCGTGGGTTTCTCTGCCATGCTCTTTCCCCACAGGAGCTCTAGGTGAGAATACATATTGTGAATAATATGTGTATTTTATTCTTTAAAATACTGCAAAGGATGATTTTTTCTTTTTTTTTTTTGGAACAACGCACAATGTAGGTACTTGCACAAAACTCCATCTCCTGAGAAACCAAAAACATGGATTTTAGACATAATTTCACTACTTCCACGGCAAAGATATACACGACAGAAGGAAGGTATACTGCGTTTTATACTTAACAGTTATAAAAATTAACTACACTATTTAGGTACTCAAGATTATCTCCTTCGTCTAACCTCACATTTACAACCTGATTTAAAATGCCAGAATAGATAGACGTTTTATAATATTAAACCCATACAGAGCCTTCATAAATGTTTACAAGTCACATGACCGCCGAGCTTAGGCAACCAACATTACGCGGTTGGCCAAATGAATATCCCTAAACTCAGCTTCGAGATAATGCGATCGCTGATTGGCTGATTAGAATCTCACCAGCCGGTAGAACAAAATGTTACGTTTTAATGTAATCTTGATCTTATTGTTTTATTTTTATCGAGACATAATTGCCAACATGAAGGAAATAAAATTACTGTCTCAATTGCTCTTCATCAAATTCAACAGGGTGTCCGGAACGATTCATTCGTTCATGTGTTTAAGGTTGAAGTTACTTTCTTTAAGACGCGAAAACTATCAACGGGCCATTTGTTAATTCATCGCGACATAACCATATACCGCAGCTTGAGCGACTTTAGTTAGCGTTCTCCGTTTCTATTAAAAACAAAAATAATTAAGTGCCGAAAATGATCAATTTTATCAACTTGGCAATCCATATCAAACGAATAATAATTCACAGAAATTAAATCTATCGAAACAACCAACACAATCTGATATAGAGCAATAAAGTCCTATTTTGAATGACATGTGTCAATTTGACAATGCGCTTATATTTCATGTGAATTTTTAAATTTGAAAAAAACGGGCATTACTTATTCCCTAACTCTTTACAATAATTATAACTATATTCGAGAAACACTGAATAGAGCACCTATACTTTAGATGTCTGCATATATTGCAGTTGAAACAATTAATAGAATAATACTATTTAATTATCTTTGAAGGGATTGTGGTTTTTTAATAACATATTTCTATTTCCTACGTGGGTTGTGTAAATACATACAGTAAATTGTTTAATTTTGTTAAAATCCAATAACCATACATAAAAACAACAGTATTTGTTCTTCTCTTTGTTTGAGAAAGCTAAATTACTTAACCTTTGTAAGTAAAAAGCAAAAAATGTAGCTCGTCTCCGCGTGGCTGGGGGCGCGGACGTAGGGAGGAACTTTTCTAACAGCAAGACAACAATTCCCTGCGAGAGTTGACTCGGTTGTTAGTTTGCTAAGTTCACGATCAGCTTCATGCCGCTCCGTGTATGAGGGACAGAGGCGTATGCTGTTTATTTACGATGAGGATAATAATTGATAATTTAAGTTTGAAGCATGCCGTCGTAGTTTAATAAGCATTTAAGAGCAAACGGGACGAGCTCCAGAAAATTGTTTTAAAGCGCTTAAGTTTTAGCACTCGTTGTTATGAATGAATATTATAATCTGCAAGAATGAGTGTGCGGAGAAACTGAATTACTTTGGGTTTTATAAGGTTGCGCCTTTATGGTTTTCGTACATACTAAAATTTCGTTTCAGAATATCGGTTAGATCATAAAGCCGAATATGGAAGCATATGGTTAAGATGCCTCTTAGTACTTGTTCATAATTGAAGTTTGCTTACAACATGAACCACACTTTACGGAACGACTTGTTTTATCATTAGGTATGTTCAAATTCCTACTCGGTAAATATATTAAACTGAAATATCAAATAATAAAGCAACGAAAATTCACCTATAAAAAAACTAACTTGTTTTGAAACTATTTTTGAAATATAGGTTGTTATAGTTTCCAAAAAATTTATATCCAATATTTTCGGAAGAAATGAAGATATTCAAACTAAATTTTGTGTGCAGTTGAATACATGAATAAAAAACAATCAACATTCATCAATATATAAAAAATTAAGAATCAAACCAATGCAATGGCGTACATATATGGCATGTCAGTTACATTTTCCTGAAAGATTATGGCATGCTACCAAAAAAAAAATTTTTTGTGAACTTAGGATGTTCATGAAATCATCGATTGGCAAATAGATTATACAGGGTGTCTCACGGTGACGGCCCATTAGAATTATTTCAGAGACTACTTCGATTTGAATTTTGAAAGTTTGGGATACCGGGTTTTCAGGTATGCCCTTCTCAACTAAAATAACGGCGTCCACGTACCACTTCCAGTTATACTGGAAGTCGCCATCAACTTGCTTATTTTAAATAATATGCTATATATTATTGCAATTTTGGATTCTACGTGATATTTTAGGTGGACTTTTATGAAGTTTCCCTATTCCTAAAATTAACCGTTTTCGAGATATTTAATTTTTTCAAAAAAATGGAGAAACAGTGACTAGCTTCAAACTATGTGTATTTTATAGTAAGAAAGTTAAAGCAACAATATTTATAGGGGGGATAGCTAGAGCTTCCCTTTCAAAGTGACTTAATTGCATACAGGTTGCTAGAAATTTAATGCCGAGTTTAGTTAACTTCAAACCTTCATAAGTCGGTTTTTTTAAATGGAATGTTTTTCTATATTATATATTCTTTTAGTTTNCCCCTCTCACCCCTACTCCCTTCTCTCCCTATTCACCCGCTCTTACTACCCCCTTTACATACACACCCATCCTTACACACCCTCAAACCCATTTTTCCCCGTGAAAGTTTGAGAATGGCTGTATCTTGATAAAAGACCATGCTTCCGAGCTTTGTATCTCAGAAACTATTGACTGTCAGACCTAGATCTTATGGAGACTTTTAATCGGAAGGTTAAACAGTACAACATGCTGCGTTTTCAGAAAATTTGGCCAGGAACCAGAACCCATAAGGTGGGCAGGGGGTCCTTTTATTTTGAAGTTTTGCTAAAAATTCCACAGCTATCCTCGCAAGAAATTACATGATTTTAGGTGATTACACAAAAAATAGTAGATAACTTAAAAAAGTAGAAGAGATAGGTATAGAGAACCCTGATACCGTACGAAAGGAAATAAAATTGTGTATCAGAATATAGAAAAACATACAGGGTGTTCCATTTAAAAAAACCGACTTATAAAGGTTTGAAGTTAACTAAACTCGACATTAAATTTCTAGCACACTGTATGCAATTAAGCCACTTTGAAAGTATGGACTGGAAACTTAGGGGTCTAGCTATCCCTCATCCCTCCTATAAATATTGTTGCTTTATCTTTCTTACTATAAAATACACATGGTTTGAAGCTAGTCACTGGTTCTCTCCATTCTTTTGAAAAAAAATAAATATCTAGAAAACGGTTAATTTTAGGAGTAGGGAAACTTCATAAAAGTCCACCTAAAATAACACGTAGAATCCAAAATTGCAATAATATATATAGTGTGTTACGTTTAAAATAAGCAAGTTGATGACCACTTCCGGTATAACAGGAAGTGGTACGTGGACGCCACTATTTTAGTTGAGAAGGGTACGCCCGAAAACCTGATATCCCAAATTTTCAAAATTCAAATCGAAATAGTCTCTGAAATAATTCTAATGGGCCACCGTGAGATACCCTGTATATCTGTACCATTTTTAATCCCAAATGTGGAGAAAATTATACAATTTCATAACTTTCACGCAATGAAGATATAAAAACAACTACACTAAAGGAACTAGAACTAGGAAAAAGAGTATTTAAAAAAAATTATTGTTGCAATTTGGCAACAATATCTAGGCATGTCGGTTATATATTAAGAAGAAGGAGAAGAAATAGAAGAATAATAATGCGTTCGTTCAAATGTATATGTAGTACATCCCACAAATTAGTTACGGCCTGCAGGGAGCACCGATAATTTCACTTATAGTCGACCGGGAATTAAATTTACTTTGAATTCCTCAAACAGAAAGAAATGAGCATTCACTCTCGCAGTTCAAAAGTTGCCACATTAATTTGACATCTGTTAGGAAGCGTCATAATTCATAAATTCCTGCGACAACCTTGAAAGTTGTTCATTTAATTGCAATAACTTGAGAACAGCCGTTTTAGTAACAAAATCAGATATTAAAACCAAAACTATTCAAAATTTTATTGTAACCGGTCACTACTCATATTATGGAATTTACTCAATATTTTTTAATCAAGGTCAGGTTTTTTATTAATTATGAATTAAGTTTGGTACCATGGGAAAAGGTGTTGTAGAATATTTAGAATTGCAAAACCGTGAATTATATTCCGGACACTAACATAATCGTCTCGGTGGCTGGAAGTCCGTGCCAGTCGTTGAGGAACCTATCGATGAATCGAATATTGCAAATGCAAAAAGAGACATTTCAGGCATACCATCCATTTCAGGAACGGAAAAATGAGAAAGGCCACCAACTTCAGCGACATATTTGCCAATAAATAAAGTATCCATCATTCTGCAAGTTCTCGAAAAATTATTTAATCGATAAATATCAGTTATATGTAGGAAATTATTATATTGTAGATCATTTCATCTTCATAATTAGTTGGGCACTGCTGACCACTACGATAATGATAAGGTAATTCTTTATTTTCGTGTATTCAAATCAATTAAGAAAATATTTGTAAAGGGTTTCCCAAAATTCACGCAAGAAGTAATTGTGATAAAAACATACGTTTTTAATTAAAAAATTGTAATTTTTTTAAATTGATTCATGAAGAATATAGTATAGTTATGTATGGAATAGCATATTGGGTAAATTGCCTCAATTTCCTCTTTCAAGGCGTCGATGGTCGTGAACTTATTGGCTTTAGGCTTCAAAAAACTCCAAAGAAAAAAGTCCAACGACGTTAAATCGCATGATCCGGAAAACGGGAAATTACACGATCAGGAAATGACTCATGCAGTAATTTCTCAGGTTGTATGATATGTGACATCGTCCTGTTGAAACCACATGTCGTTTACATCCATATCTTGCAATTTAGTCACAAAAAAAGTGGATTGTCATAAGCGATAATGAGCACCATTAACTGCTATTGCCCGACCAGCCACATTTTCAAAGAAGAATGGTCCGATGATGCCTCCAGCCCAAAATCCGTATCAAAGAGTAACACATTGTGAATGCATTTGTTCCAACTCCAAATGCGACAATTTTGTCGATTAACGATGCCATCAAAATGAAAATAATCCTGATCGCTGAAGTCGATTTTCTTCGAAAAATCAGTTCTACGTGGTCAATAGGCTTCAGTTCTTAAGTCAACTTCGTAAGCACGAAGATGCAAATCTTTCTTGAAAATACATTGTAGAGAGCTTCTGGAAATATTCAATTCTTGACCACGGTGCCAAATTGATGTTTTTGGACTTTCAGCAATACTCTCTGCTTTGATGTTTTGTGTTGAATGACTTGTCGAAGGACGGCAATAGTGTTTAAGATCACTAATTGGTCCAGTCTCCCTGAATTTTTCAATTCATTTTAATTTCACAATTAATGAAATGAAATCACTATTCCGACCATATTTTGTACGAAAATTGGGAACTGTAGGTGCCAAACCTTTATTATTTTAAAAATATTGCTCTACAATGAAAACGAGTTATTCTTTCGTGTAGCGCCCCATTTTTAATAACCCTGTACTGTCAACTGTCACGATGTCTTTTTTTTTTCGTTGGCGACAATCATATTTTTTATTCTTTCAATAAATATTACATTATTATATATTATAAAAATTATGCACATCATGTCGACAGAAATCTGCTAGAAAGTTTTAGACTTTAGCATTATAGGAATTGCAGGTATATATCGATTAATTAGACTTCAAACATTTTAAAGGTATACACGAAGAAGTATTAGAAACAGTTCCTTGATGAAATAATTATGTTATAGTTCTAACTCGGATCTTATAAATTAGATACTCAATGTTTATAAATACTTCGTAAACTTCAAAGACGCTCCGATTCAAGTATTTACTTTCTTGAAGAATTTAAGTACCTCGCTACTTCAAAGACAGAGAAATTCTCGTTTCGGTAATGTGCAAAAGTATCCTTTACAGTTGATAGCTCTTACAGTAACGGTCCTGAAAAAACGAAAAAGGATTTTTACAATTTCTCATTATTATCCTGTATGTATTTAGTAATGGTTCGATTTAATGTGTATCAATTGAGAATTTTCAAATGCAATTTATGTCTCTTTTATTTGTGAGCGGGTCGAATATTGGTAAAAGACGCCTTTTACCAATATTCGACCAACCAAGGTTTAGTAATTTTATATTCAGAATAATTAAGATTGTTATTGCACTATAGGGACATGACTATAAGGGCATGTATACAGGCTGTTAATGCACTTATGTCAAATATTTTTGGCATATGTCCGTTATGTCAAAATGAAGTATACAAGGTGCGTTATTAACAATAGTACACAGCTTAAAGGTACATTGTTAACGTCAAAATATGTAGAGCGATTGAGCCAAACATACCTTAATCAATTGTTGCTCCTTTTTGTTCTACAGTGTGTTAAAGTTGAAAAAATATTTTCGATTTTTTGCTATATTTTAAGTACGTAAGAATCGATTGTTTTGAAAATTTGTAGATTTACGTTTTTTGAAATGGCAAATACGAATATGCCAACAGTGTTGGGGTCACGTCTAGGGGGGCGTTAGTTATACTGCCCTATCAATGTAACTCACCCTATATATTTGTGTTGAATAAAATGTAATTTTAAAATCTGACACCTCAACAATGCAAGGAACCACCTTTTGAGAACTGCTGATGTTCATAGAAGATGTGCGATATACCCACCATTTGCTTGCACACAAGCTTCAGTGCGACGTATCCAATTCGGCAATACAATGTCGCAGTTGGTAGATGTCACAAACTTCCGTGGAATACACAACACTTTTCACATATCCACACAAAAAAAAAGGCTAAAGGGGTGAGGTCCGGGGACCGGGAGGGGGCATCTAATTAGGCTGCCGCGGCCTATCCGGCGATCGGGAAAAGTAATGTTTAGAAAGTCGCGCACTCCCCGAAAAAAGCAGTAGCAAACCGTCATGCAGTAACCAAATATTTAATATGCCGAATATTTAATAACTCCGGCAAGTGATTTTGCAAAAATTCTAGATCTAGAAGCACTGTCTAAGCATCTAGGCAATTCAAAAGGTCCTATTAAAACGATAACGGCCCACATGTTCACTGAAAACTGTTGCTGAAAGGCACCAAGACGTATTTCGTATGGATTTTCGATAGTCCAGGATGCGAAATAGTGCTGTGCGATATTTCTGGTGCTACGATGCGGATCTTCTTCGACGAGATCTAAAATCATCTCTTCGATATTTGAGATTCTTAGTGGTCGCCCTGTGCCACCGTCGCGACTTCGACGCGGTTGTACTTCACCGGTGTCCAAAAGTCTTTGCGTTACAGCAACAAATGTTCACGGTGTGGGGGCATGACGTTCAGGATATTTTGCACGTACACTTGACAAGCTCTGTGGGCATTTTCGTTTGCTTCGCCATAAATTATGAGCATATCAGAATATTCGCGATTGCTAAATAAATGCGCCATTTTCAAAAGAAAACTTGGAAATACGGCTATTAAATGTACTCTCGTAAAACAGCACAGCAATCACTACAACAATGTATTTATTACAAACTGACTTTCGAATACAGTCCGGCTTCATAAGAAACCTACAAGCTCGTAAAAAGTGTTACAGAATTTTTTGTAAGTACTCGCCGCTATAAAATACATGTATTTCAGCAGTTCCAAAACAGTTTTAAACACATTTTTAATTCGATTTTTTCTCTATGACCTTAAACATCCGATACAAGTTTGTGACATCAGTTAACTCAGTTTTTGCTCCTTTTTCACCCCTTTAAATTTTTGACATAAGTTCATTAACGCCGTGTATATTTTGTTTCAAGATTAACGTCCGATATTTACAGTTGCTCTATTCCTTATATTATTTATATTTTCAACAGAAGCAGACGTTTTCCTATGAGAGTATTATTTCATATTAAAAAAACTTTTTGGCCGATATTTTATAATCCTCTTAACATGTTTGTATTTATAAAGTTATGGTATCTTTTATTTGTTGAACGCCAACATTTTTATTCATAGTTTTATTTCTTGTTTTCATAATGTTCTTATTTCACAATCACTTCATTCCATTATTTCTTTGATTAATTTCTTGTTAGTACGGTGCTAATTTTTTTCACATTCGTGCACCTCCGTAATCGAATTTCGTATCTTTATTTCTTTTTAGAATATTACTTAGCTTCCCAAATTAATGACTCGATGACGTGCGGTGCCTCCATATAGTTCCTTCGGTACGTCTCTACCCTCACTCCGTCTCGCTGATGAAGATATAATAAATGGGCCTGACTTGCACTTTATCGGAAGTCGATAACAACAACTGATTATGCCAGTTGTTAGACAGATATATCGAAGGGGAGTGGAACGGGAAGAAGCATGACTTGGAGTATGTGGCACTAAAGATGGTAATTGTTCATTCCCGCGGGGTGGGTTAAAATATTTCTAATAGAAATTTCAGGGCATTACTGTTTATCATTCATCAATCAGATTCTATATTCGACGTTGCATATTTGCTTAAGAATTTCTAGAGTTCATACATTGTATATGACTTGCCTGTATTGGCATAGGCGCATGAATATCAAGATGTTTATACGGGTTATTCTCGAAATCTAAATATAATTAAAAATATACAGGGTGTATATAAATGCAAGGGCACAAACGATACCAGAAATTCCTTAGGTGAAATTTGATTAAACCTAACTCACATAGGTGAGTTAGGTTTAATCCCAAGTCGCATGAAAGATACAGGGTAACAAAGTGAAAATTAAAAAATGATTTTTCCTTAATAATTTCTAAAGTTTTAGTCAGACATATTTCAAATTTTCTAGCGAGAGATTGTTTCTGGGTGGGAAAAATAATGTAATAATCATTTTCCGCTGATGCGTGCGGGGCGCCCTCTGCAGGGAATATTATGCATTAAATATGTATTCACTTTTTTGTCAAAAAAGGTATACTTATTGAAAATGGCTAGTCAACCGTTCAATTCAATTCAATTTTTGATTTTATAAATTAGTATTTCGGGTCATGGTCTAATCAAAACCTCCTCCAAGTTTGTAAATCGAGATTTCAACATAATTTCAACATAATTTCTGTTTAACTGTATCGGCAGGAATTGTAGGAGATTATCTTATTGGACCGTTTATTATTTCACGGTGATTTGGTGCAGCGCATTTTCAACTTCCAATATTGCTTGTGTACGCGCACGACGGAGCTCCTGCCCATAGTACATTAGGTGTTAGGCAATGGTTAAATTTAAAATTTTGAGAGAATGATGCACCCGTCAAATGGCCTGCGCGACCACCAGACTATATTTTATGGGGTCACCTAAAAAATATTGCTTATTCGAACCCTACTGAAAGTGTGGAAGTGTTTCGTCGAAGAATTTTTGTAGTAGCTTAGGAAGTAAAGAACGACAGAAACATTTTTGTAATTGTACGTAGTAATTTTAATCGTAGAATTGGACTGTGTTTACAAGAAAATGGAAACTACATCGAGAACATCCTTTAAGATGTCTTTTATTTTTTAATTTTTAATTAATTAATTGTTCTCTAGATATTTATTGTTTTATGTAACTCTTGGTTTTTCTAGGTCTGTTCTTTTCTTCAAGTAGTTGCTACTAAATTGACAATAAATATGTATTTTGCAGCAATTGTTTTTTCCTGTTATTTTTGCAAAACAGATTTCTTTAGTGCAAGGTTCAAATATCTTCATAAGTAAGAAAATATATTTTTTATGGAAGTTACAAGTGTATTCATGTACGCTAAAATAATACATCAATGGACACTTATTAATAGACACTATTAATTTTAAAATATTTGTTACCGATACACAAATCCGTACTAAGTATAAATGTTGTCTGTGTGGCAATGATTTCTGAATTTAGATATTAATAAAAATGTCCTTTTGAAAGTTAATATTCCTGGAGGTATTAAATCGGAAATACTAATTTATAAACTAACTTCCCACCGGTTGACTTTAGCCATTTTCAATAAATATACCTTTTTTGTTTAAAAAGTCCAATATTTCATTATTATATTATTTTTCCCACCTTGAAAAAATCTCTCGCTAGAAAATTTTAAACATGTCTGACGTAAACTTTAGAAATTATTAAAGCAAAACCATTTTTTATTTTTCACTTTGACACCCTGTCTCTTTTTTATAATGCGACTGGCGATATAGGTATGTTAGGTTAAATCAAGTTATTTTCTTCTAAGGAATCTCTGGTATAATTTGTGTCCCCTCATTTAAATATACCCTGCACAGAGGTCACTTAACATAAAGGTAATAATTAAACGAGGGGTAAACCGCTGGGAAAGTTTTTGTACATGTCCCCAGGAAGTCGGGAAGAAGTTGAAGGAAGTTGTAAGGAAGTTGAGGATCGTACTAGATCCTGAGCAATTTCTAAGATTGAAAAGATATTTTGCATTATATTAATTACGCTCTTATAGACACTTAGACAAAACACAATTGATCGTATTTACGAAAAAAGTTTGGGTTTTTGGGCATCGGGGAGAGAAATATCTCACGTTTTCATCCTTACAAATCTCAAAACTGACCAAAATATAGATTCAAGCGTGCGCTTGTCACAGAGATGAAACGTCCTTTGAACAAAAATGGTTATTACCGAGGTTAATCGTGGTAGAGAAATGCGGAGAATGTTAAAAATTTATGTAGAGGAATTACGAAGCAGTCTAGAGAAGGCCCGAGGAAGTTTGAGGAAGTATATTTGTAGCAAATTGTAGTAAAGATGTAGTGTAGATGGTCCAGTTGATTTTAAACATAATCGTAGATATTTTTAGTAACATAATATAATAACATGGAAGATGTACTTGCCAAACATTCGTCAAACACGATTGTGTCTAATATTTGCAGATATTTGGACAAAATAGATAGTGCCTGGTTGTATCACGCACACTATGTGAAATATGACAAATGTTTATCTAAATATAAACAGCTTTGAAAAATATTTAGCAAGTGAAGACATGCATCCACACGATATGGCATTAGTTTACCAAATTTTAGTTTGACAAATATTTGGTAAGCGAGATCATCATCTGAAGCCGGCTTAAGATCTACAGGTATGAATACATATTCTTTTGCAGAAGATTGATCTAAATTTATAAGTTTAGGTTGATCAAACGTTAAGATTTTTCTTCTTTAAAATGTAAAGTAAATATTACTACTTGGTATCACATAACATAAATCAATTAGTGTATCTGAAAAAAGAAAATCGAGGAAATTGTCCATTGAACAGATAAGTAAAAAGGAGAAATAGTGACGTCATATACTTCTAACGATACCGAAGGGATAACTTAATGGTTTTATTTATTTCCAATATATTTGTATTGTCCGTAGTTATGTGATCACAGCTAGGATGATAATACTGGACGTAGTAAATGATTTCCAGTAACAAGGTTGTTATAGAAGTAGAAGTAAGCATTACGAAATATAAAGCTAATAAGAAACATAAAGTATGAATTAATCGGTGTATAAAAAAATTGAAAAGCTATTTAAAAAATCTATTTTGAAATATATTTACATCATATAAATGGATTTTGAGTGATTAACGTCTAAGTTTAGCGCATTAGAACAGTTATTGCTAATTTCCCCTAACTATAAATTGATTATGGCTGTTCATTAATGTTCAGCTTCTGGTATATTTCGTTATTGAATCGATAAGTATTTATTAGATATACATTACTAATTTAATAATTTTAAGGAGTTTTTGAAATGACGAAGTAACAATAATAATTATGCAATTCATAAATCGGTTTTGCCACTGTCCCCATAATGTAAATACATTGTTGCTAACTTCACACTGTTCTAGAAAGTAAAACATCTGTAGATTACCTTAGTAGTTTGTAAAATGAAAGAATTATAAATAGTATAGGCTGGATTTGATGTTATTAAATGGAAACCAGTGGCGGTTTCAATACATTGTTGGATATTGACAAAAGCTTATACTCTTATGAACATATTTCTATTTCTACTATAAAGTATACATTTCTTATAACGAGCGTTCAAATAAAAACGTGGTCGAAGTTGGCTCTGACACATTGGACGTCGGGAGTAGCTTATAGCGACCAACTTAACCTCATTTCTCAACGAGCTGTATAGCAGCTGTCAGTTTCAATAACGTTAATGACTATATAACTTTATTTTAAAGAATAATCGTGATAACAATAACAAACAATTAAAGGAGCTGCGGAAAGTGTCCCCCTCCTTGTTATAACAATAAATTAAAGCAGCTGCTGAAAGTGTCCCCCTCCTTGTTCCAAGCACTTTTCACACCTGTTCCTCAAAGAATTAAAGACATTTTCTAAGATGCTCGGGGTATTGTTAATTTCACGAATCTTGTCTATAAGTCGAGCCTGCAGATGGTTTAAATCAGGAATAGGCAGTTCAAAAATAGTGTTTTTAAGGTAAGGCCACAAAAAGAAATCACACGGCGTAATATCACATGACCTCGGTGGAAATTCATGTTCAGCATTGAGACTTATTAGTCGATTTTGGAAAACTTCCCTCAACATATTCATCGTCTCGCCTGCCGTATGTGCCCTTGCGCCATCTTGTTGAAAGTAAAAGTTTGTAATTTCGTTTTCTTCCAGCTGGTTAACAAAAGGAGCGATAATTTCTTCTCTATACCTTTGCGCAGTAAGAGTACCATTAAAAAAAATAGGTCCATAAATCCTCCTTCGATTGAGAGCACACCAAACTCCAATTTTTTGAGCGTGTAGAGGGCCCTCGACAAAAAAGTTATCTGGTTTTTCAGAAGACCACATTCTCATATTCTGTGAGTTTACGTAACCACTTAAATGAAACCAGGCTTCATCAGAAAAAAAGGTGATATTATGAAGTTCACCGTAGTTGTTTAAAAACCATTCACAAAATACAGCCCGTCGCGGAAAATCAACTTCATGAAGTTCTTGCTGACAAGTTAAACGATAGGAGAACAAACGCAAATCTTTTTTTAACACTGTGTGGCAGGTACCGACTGATACTCCCACCATTTGTGATAAAACACGTACAGAAGTTCTTGGCGCATTTTCCATTATTTGTTGGACATTTTCTTTTAATTCTTCAGTCCGCTTTTTAGGTCGGCCGCTTCCTTCTTTTCTTGTTACACTGCCCGTTTCACGAAAAACATTAACACAACGCTGAACTGCACTTTGAAAAATTTTGTACTCAACAACGCCGGGAAATTGATTTTGAAATTCTATGAAACATTCCTCAATAGAATACTTCCATATTCCATCAATCTTGCGTCCATTTCTAAAGTAGGACTCTATGATAAACACTTTTTGTTCTTGAGAAAACACCATTTTAAACGCTTTTTAAAACGAAAATATTCAAATTGATAGCGGCGATATAGCGCTTTGACAGATGACGTTTAAGTTCATTTGCTATACGCTACGCCCTACGTCCAAATTTTCAGAACCAACTTGACCACGTTTTTATTTCAACGCTCGTTACATATAGCAACTTTTATTATACGAATCGGTACGCAACAATATCAATAGTCAATCGTTTTTATCAATTTTTGCCATGTCCCTTCACTATACGCAGTAACAATTGTAATGTTTACATACATTAAGCATTTAAGAAATCAAGTTTATAAACAATCAACAAATATATAAAAGCGAAATTTCTTTAAATAACTAAGGGGCAGTTGCTGTTAATTAACAATAACATTTTCTGCGTACCCTACCTATGACAATAGTCGAAATAATTTTTATTTTGTTGTTTTTTTCTTAACTTAATCTTTATATGTAATTGTATTTCCAGGTTTTTGAAACATTACTGGTTTTTCATCATTTTTTGTCACGCGTAGCGTATAAAGAATAACTTACCATCTTAGTTACATCAAAACAAAACACTGACTTATTTTTTGTAAAGAACAATGTTTTCCTTTTGAGCTTTCTTCAAAAAGCAAGCACATATGAATAATCCTGCAAGCCGGTTACTATTCGACAGAACCGACAGTAATATATTCAACAAGTAATTGATATTTCTTTGTTTCAGGTATGCACACATCCCCCGATAATCTGCGATGCTTATCTCAAATGACAGATACTGATCACGAAATCAATCACCGCAGACAACAGCTTGGATTCTTTGAACTGAAAAGGCATCAGCAACCGCTTGTGTGGACGACTGACTGCGCTGTTTGATTCATGATGTCATCCCGGCGAACAATTTAGTGGCTTCTTTAACTCTGATAGTAGCTGGAGTAAATTTTGAGAAAATCCTTTGTTTCGTACAATAATATTATAGAACGGTTTAGATTTATTACAAGGAATAGCAATTTTATTTCCTTGGGACTTAAATTTTGGTAAAATTAAAAATTATTAATATACAATAAGCAAGTAAGTAAGTAAGTAAGTAAGTAAGTAAGTAAGTAAGTAAGTAAGTAAGTAAGTAAGTAAGTAAGTAAGTAAGTAAGTAAGTAAGTAAGTAAGTAAGTAAGTAAGTAAGTAAGTAAGTAAGTAAGTAAGTAAGTAAGTAAGTAAGTAAGTAAGTAAGTAAGTAAGTAAGTAAGTAAGTAAGTAAGTAAGTAAGTAAGTAAGTAAGTAAGTAAGTAAGTAAGTAAGTAAGTAAGTAAGTAAGTAAGTAAGTAAGTAAGTAAGTAAGTAAGTAAGTAAGTAAGTAAGTAAGTAAGTAAGTAAGTAAGTAAGTAAGTAAGTAAGTAAGTAAGTAAGTAAGTAAGTAAGTAAGTAAGTAAGTAAGTAAGTAAGTAAGTAAGTAAGTAAGTAAGTAAGTAAGTAAGTAAGTAAGTAAGTAAGTAAGTAAGTAAGTAAGTAAGTAAGTAAGTAAGTAAGTAAGTAAGTAAGTAAGTAAGTAAGTAAGTAAGTAAGTAAGTAAGTGTCTTTATTTAGCTTATCAAGCTAGTTACAAATTAAAAAAATCATAAATATATAAAATTTAAAAGAGAAAACATTATGCTATATATATAAACATAGAAACAGAAAAAAAACATAAAACATAATAACATAATAAATATAAACCTACAAACAGAAATACATTTATATAGTAGCATCTAACCCAAAATATACACTTTTTAGCATTTTCTTAAATATTCCTATATTCGCAGACCCTTTAACAACATTCGGAAAACCATTAAATAATTTTATTCCTTCATTAAAGATGTGTTTTTTAGAGGCTACCACATGAATCCTCTCTATATGAAAGGTATCATTGTTTCTTGTGTCATATGAAAAATTTCAGATTTTGTACGAATAATATTATGTAAGTATGGCGGAGTTAATTTATTTACAATTTTATAAATTAGAATTAAATTTGATTGCTCGATAACCTGACCAATATTGAGTCAATTTAGCGTATCCAACATGAATTTTATAGACGTATCCCTGTTACCGTTTAATATTATTCCCATAACTTTATTTTGCAGAATTTGCAACCTTCCCACATCTTCTTTAGTACAAAACATTAATAGAGACATACAATAATTAGAATGAGGATATATTATTGTCTTATATACCAGTAATCTACTCCAATATGTAAAAATTCTTTGGAAATCCTGTTAAAATAACCGATTTTCTTACCAATTTTTTTAGACATATAGTTTACATGGTTATGGAAAGATAATTGAGGATCCATTATACCTAAGTACTTAATTTCATTAACAAATTCAATATTTTTACATTTTATTTTTACCGTTAACTTTTTTTCTTCAAATAACGCACATCTAGATTTTTTGCCTAAAACCATTCATTTTATTTTATTTGTATTTAATTTTAATTTATTTTGACATAACCAGTGATAAAAAACATTTAATTCAGCATTCATCTTATTAACAAGTTCATAACAGTCTCCACCACACATTGAAATCAAGGTATCATCAGCAAACAAACACTTCACCATTTACTTTTGTCACATGATACCTTGGTGATAAGTAGGACCGAAGCCTCTCCAATTAAAAGGCAGGGCCTTTAATTCCATATCGCTCGCAGTTTTTTAGTAATATCACCCTATCAACAGTCTCAAATGCCCGTTGGAAATCTACGGACACACTTAGTACTGTTTTACCCCGAACTATGACTTGCCTCCACTGAGAACACACCAGCTGAATCACTGTTTCACATGAATGAGATTGTCGAAAGCCAGACTGCCCTATGTAGGTATAATATTTTTATTTACTTAGTCATATAATAGCTGCTCATACACTACCACTTCCAATATTTTCTCTGCCACGGGTAAAATATTAATTGGTCTACATTGTTTAGGTTTATTAGGATTTAGGTATTGGTATAATTAAACTACATTTTAGTTTATCCGGGACTATTCCAGTATCCAAGGATGTATTTACCATATTTAAGAGCGGATAGCTAATCACCTCAAACAAATTTGTTATTACCTTCACTGCTATGTTATTATCTCCGCCGCTTTTGTTTTTTAAATAATATACTATTTTCTTTAACTCAGACAAACTAATTTGTTGAAAAAAGGATAGCTGTTTGTCTATGCTCTTTATCTTATTTATAAAATTTGAGTTTACAACCGGAATATCTTCAGCAATTTTCTTAATAATTTCTTCAAAATATTTATTAAAGTTATTTGGTATCGTTTGCAACTTATTACTAAATTCCACTGTATTTAGCAATGTACTTGTGTCCTTATTACCTACTATTTCTATGTAGTCCACATATTCTTACTATAATTCTTACAAAAATCAATTTTCCTTTCAAAATATTCTTTCCTCTTCTTTCTTATTTTTGCAACTACCCTATTTCTTTCTCTTTTGTTGATAATCTTGCCAATCGCATTCAAATTTCGTATATTGGAATTTTTATATGCTCTATCCCTATCCTTTTGAGCTTGTACAATGTCTCTATCTATCCACCTATTCTTACTTCTGATTTCAAGTTTTTCTTCAGGCGCTAATTTATCTAAAGACGTCAGATATCATTGGGACTAAGACTAAGGTTACGTTAAAGCACAACATTATGTTTTACCGGATGGTGATTGGTGTAATTCCTCACGATATTTTGTTCAACCAATCAGTGATCATCTTACCTCGAGCGTAGATGCAATGGTTTATAATTGCTCATTGTGAAATGTTGGGCTTCAAAATGTTTTAATTTATTAGACATGTAAGTTATTATAAAAATATCAAAATAATATGCTACATAAAACAAAAAAAACTTTTTGAGAAAGTAATATTCAATTTCTGGTTCTTCTGCCAGAAGCTAAAAGGTGACGAAAATCTTGGTGATGAAATATTTCGATTATAGAAAAATTGAGTAATATCCAAAATTTTAGAAAAAAGTTCCTATAACTCAATAAATTACATATATAAATCCCCCCCACATCACATTACCGTATGTCTGTGGTGAGTCTTTCAGAAAGAAAAACATTTTCGTGTTCTCAGCATTTGCGAATTATGCCCATATAAATCTGAATTTGAAGGATTTTTTTATTTTTGATATTTATAACGTATTACATTGCCAAATTAATTAAAATTTTCAAATGTTTACAATACTAATTATTTCAATATGTCAAACCGGCTCCACATAATGCGGTCACTTGACAAATATAAAGCTTATCCTCACTGGCAAAATATTAACCACAGCAGTACAATCGGCACACCGTTTAGACTATTCAACAGATTAATGTTATTCGCTATGTGATGGTTCACCATTCAGAAAAAATGGAAAGTATACACTAGCAGTTGACATACGGATAGCTAGTATCACATCGTGCATAGAACGTTTAAAAATATTTGAGAAGATATTGCCATGTGCTCACATTGCACATCTATACACGGTGTATATCATACAAATTGGTGCCAAAGGTTTTTTGGCATTATTATTACTATAAGAAAAAAATGGAACTATTATAAACAGCTCAAAAGTCAGACTAATATAAATATTCCCAATGAAATAAATTATACCAATGTAATCAACTGTCAACTACTTTGAAAAAATTAATATTTACAATTCACTCATTTACTGTAAATTTTAAATAAACTGTTACATTAACAAACATTTTTTACGACTATTTTTAAATAACATAATTGCAGATTTAGAACTTTTAAATTTTTACAGTTGTAATTTTAAAACAAATTTTAATTCATTTTAGATTTTTCGTCGTTTTTGGCAGATATAGTTTGTAGCAATTTGATTGAGGCAAATCATCCCTATTTAGACCTTATTTAACTAATAACGTAAATTCTAGTATCCCCGATGACATTTTTTTCAATATATTTGAAAGATTTTGCGTGTAGGACCTTTTGTCAAAAAAGTAGAAACGACATCATCATAAGAATAGGCTCGTCTTATGAAGATTTGCGCTCAATAAATGTTTTTCCTGTCCTATCTCGTCCTAGAAAAAATAATAAATTTTCAATTCCAACAGCATTTAAATTCATATAATACTTCGTCAGGAATTGCATCTATTTTTGATAAATACTCTCCACACTGTAAAAAAATTTCACTCAAATTTCACTGAATTTTACTGAATAATGTATCAATTACTGTCCACACCCGATTGAGTGAAATTTTCACTCTATTAATGTGAGTACAACTGAGTGAATCTATTGCATCAGAAATGAGGGAGTTTTACTCAAATCCGAGTTGCTGCTAACTATCAATTGAGCGACTTTTGACTATTTTTTTTTACTATTATGGAGTCATTTTTTACTAGGACTTGGTTTTTAATTAACTAAATACTGAGTGCAAAAATAAATCACTCATAAATGATTAATTAGGATATACAGTGTTGAAATTAATTCACTTCGCGGGGCCTCCTCCTGTCCTGGCTGAGACCCGCCAGCTCTCCTGGCGATCACCCTTTTCTGGAGCACGTAGCGGGCCCCTATCAACTGTGGTCGAGATTACAGAAGCAATATGTAAGTGGTGCCATCTTCACGGCGACATTCAAGTTACTGGAAATAAATATACATTTAAACTCACCCAGTAATAAGGACATTTAGTCTGATTTAGGTACAAGTGCACCAAATGCGAGTTTACGTGAAGAATTTATTTAAGGAGTACCTATATTTTATTGAAAGTACTCAGTTTTAGTTTAAATATAATCACGAATGAGTAAAATGATCAAAATGCCCACTATTGAGTGAAAATGTACTCAGTAATTTCAGTCAATGGATTCACTCCGGACCTTTATTGCTTTCACTCACACCGATTTTTTTACAGTCTAATAGCATTCTTTTCATCACACACATGTATATTTACATTGTTCGTATCTATGTTGCTTAATTTGATTAAAATTAGGTGCATATACAAAGCAAAAATGTTGAAATGTTAATAGTCAAAAAAATGTTCTGTCAATATCTAGTATATACAGGGTCGGAAAGTCCCCATGGTATATCAGCCGTTACGTGAGAGCGATAAAGTAAGTCATAGAAATCCGTGCGATAGAGAAGGATGGCTATAATGTAGGCGTCTCATAGTCACCGCCCGTTTCGCCCTTCCACAAATAAGATCCACTTCCACTTGTAATTCAGCGACCGGTGTTCATCTTTGTTTTCGTCGTTTGGCTTTTCTTTAATAGATGTCACTACTTATACAATTCCGACTCTAGTTTTCCAATACGTTAATACAATCCGTTAACAGAGGGCAAAGTATATTTAAATAACAACTAAATGAACTTTAAATGCAGCTGGGCACTATACTCCATTTGAATAACTTCTCAGTCAAGGTCACTAGATTTACAAACAGAGGTATCTACTAGCTACTGTAAAAACGTTTTCTTTCTCGCATTGTGCTGCCCTATCGACATACCGGAATACCGAAGTCGCAATTGTATAAGTAGTGACATCTATTAAAGAAAAGGCAAACGACGAAAACAAAGATGACCACCGGTCGCTGAATTACAAGTGGAAGTGGATCTTATTTGTGGAAGAGCAAAACGGGCGGTGACTATAAGGCGCCTTCATTTTTGCCATCCTTCTCTATCGCACGGATTTCTATGACTTACTTTATCGCACTCACGTAACGGCCGATGAACCATGGGGACTTTCCGGACCTGTATATCCAGTTACGTTTCGATACAATAGAGAAACTATTTCACAATATGATCTTGACAAATTTTTAGTAAAAGCAGCTTAAAATATGGGTAACCTAAGTTAAGACGCCGTGAGACACCCTGTAGAATTAATTTCGTACTAAGAAAAACACCCATATGATCTGTAATTACCGGTATCGACTACAAGGCCTTCACGCAAAAACATCTGTCCGCTGTTATAATTAACCATAAGGCAGCATTATTAAAACATTAACCATAAATAATAAGTCGAGTAATGGTGGAAGTGTTTGGATCGAAGCAGGCGTTCTTAAAAACCAGTCCACGATATATTTGTCGGAGATGGACCCGAGCTACATCATTAAATGTTAACTGTAACCTCTAATTAGAGATATCGCATTGCATTGTGTGCAAATGAGGCACTGGATTTCGTCCTGTGCTATTCCAGATGATGTACGATACAACAGCCTCTCCTGACGAGGGTCTACTTTGATATGCGACTACTGGTCGAAATACGGTTTGTCATACAATTCTGCACACTGAAACCCATTACGGTCATTTTAATCATGTGATGTACTTAACATGGCACGTATTTACAACATTTACGGTAAAGGCGAGCGACGGGACCTTTCGTCACGAAGAATATCTCGTGTTACATTTATCCCACAGAAAGGTTTATATGAAGAGACGTTCTAACTTCTGACAAATTAAATTAATCACAGCTTTCAAATAAATGAATAATTCTACGTTATTTATTTGTTGACTTTTTTTAAGTTATTTCATTGGCTTTAAAGTTATATGTACAGTACGCGCTTAAAGTATGGAATAAATTCAGGAAAAACGAAACAAATTTTGTTTGGGAAAAATCCTCCAACAGGTCGATTTTTAATTTAAAAAATACATATTTTAGCATAAAAGGCGATTTTCAACCGTCGTTGGTTTTCGAGTAATGACGTCATCGACATTGTTTTTAAATTGTTTTCCTAGGAGGTGGATCTTATACCCCTGGACTATTTCTTATGGAGCTACTTAAAGTTCAAGGTGTACGTTAATAGACTACATAATATAGAAGAACTCCAAAATTGTATTATAGATGAAATACACAGAGTTACCCCAGAAATAATTCATAATGTGCAAGAAGAATTTCTACACAGACTTGCGTATTGTCAAGAAGTCGGTGGATGGTAATTCGAACACTTAATTTAGGTAGAAAACTTAATGAATTGTATTTGCTTAACATAGGAATTGTTATTTTTTTAATGAATAAAATTTGCGTTTTCTAACATTAAATCGTCATTTACTCGAAAACTTTCCTATGTAAGATGGCAACATTTTAATACTGTCGAATCGACAATGAAACTATCTTTCAGAATCAAGAAAAAAATAGGGGGTTGCTATTTAAAAAAATGTCGATGACGTCATCAAATCGCCTTTTATGCTAAAATATGTATTTTTTAAATTAAAAATCGAACGGTTCGAGGATTTTTCCCAAAAAAAATTGTTCCGTTTTTACTGAATTTAATCCATACTTTAGGCGCGTCCTTATATTAAACAAAGTTTACAGATTTTATTATGAAACGAACGAACTGTTGTGGGCGACGAAAATGCGGTCTATTCAAATGATATACAGGTTGATTTGTCATGCAAACGGCTGAAGCAAAGTAAGCATTTCCAAAAGTATTACTTTTTCGGAGGTGACTGAGACTTCTAAGCGGTTCCGGAACCTTGTACAAAAAATCCAAGTAGGGTTTTGAAAACTGCAAAGTATTCTATACACAAGTCGTAATTATGGGTTTTTGAAAAAAAATTTGTCAAAGTGAAAATGTTAGTTAAAAAAAAGGTAAAAAATTGCATAATTAGGGATATTTGAATAACTTTACATAACTTTGCAAATAATGAATAAACTAAGGATACTGACTGTAACTTTTCAACCTCAATGTGTCCTAAAGAAACCCTGATAATTTCAAAACGCTACGATTTTTTTTCATAGTGCCCGGAATGTTTTTTGTCGTTTTTACTGAAAATCAATGCAATAAGTAATTTTTCACTTTTTATTCATTTTTTTAAGTTAAAAATGTTTTTTTAGCAAAAATCCATATTTTCTTTATCAAAAAATGTTCATGATTCTAAAAAAAAATGAAATTTTTTTTTTCAAATTTTTTTTTAACATAACCACAAGCTTCACAAACGTCAAAAAAATGGTATGGGCAAGCGTATCCAGTAATATCAGAACACAGTTGGTAATCATTCCCAAAACATTGACTGCCGAAAGGTAAATCACCGAAATCCTTGAACCACACGTCCTGCACATGCGTACAATCATGAGGGTTCGTTTAATTCTCATGGAGGATAATGCTCATCTTCATACCGCAAAACGTTCGAGAAATTTCTTTTTTTTTATTCTCTCTACGACCATTTTCCTTCAAGTTATATCTCTTTGAAAATCAAAATCCCAAAATTTTGGGATTTTTTTAATATTCCTCAATTTCTGTGCCTAGTGTATTTTTATTACAGATATTGAAAGAGCTTTTCACTTTTTCTGAATAACTTTTACTTGTATCTATCAGGACAAAAGTTACACGACACTTTTTGTGTTACTGGAATTTTTTTCACCATATTAATCTTTAATTTTATAAGATCAGATGGGCCTCAAATACAAAAAAAAATGAAACAAATATAGTATTAATAGCATGAATTAAATCGAATTCACAAATCTATTTCCACAGTTTGTGGAGATATGCGCCACTGTTATGTAAATACGAATATAAGGAAATAACAAAAACCAAAACCCTTTGTTCTTACAAATTTTTTCATGTTTTAAGTTTTGAAAGATTACCATAATATTTATAAACTGTTGTAACTCCTTGCATGAAGCTGTATTTTAATTTAAATTAGTCCCCTTCTATACAGTCACTGCAATTTTATGAGCCAATTTGCCGATTTGATCAATACGAATACAAAAAATAAATTAAACATTAAAATTAGAGTATTACGCAGCGCTATCATTAACTTATCGCAAGAAATAATCACTTCATCGTTATGATACAAGAGTACATTATTTTAGTTAAAATGTTGAAGAATTAAAAATCAAGGAACTTCTTATCCTTTAATTTTTCTTATTCTCATCTTCTTATTCTCTCTTCTTATCGTCTTCTTATCTTCTTATTATCCTCTTCTCTTCTCTAATTCGCTTCGTTAATTTTTCTTTTCTTTAATTCTTCTTCTTCTTCAATTTCCTCTTTCCTCAAAATAATAAGCAAAAACAGTTGAACGACGTGTTTTAAGTTAAATCTTCATATTTTCTGATCAAAGATTATACGAGAAGTAACTTTGAATCAAGGTCATATTTATACAGAGGCTACCTTTGACCTTTAAAAACACGTGTCGATAGTTTATTTTTTCAAATTCCGCCGTGAAAACTTCATTTTTTAAACTTTTTTTTTAAAAATTTTTCTACCCTGCCGCTGAGCAAGCTAGTGTGATCTCAAAAACCGCGCGTGTTAGTCGCAGATCGCCAAACCACGCACAATGGAGAACTGGGCTATGCATTGTTGTCAAATCAGATAATTTAAAGGAAAACAAATTTCATATAACCTACCATGAGGTACTGCTCTTTGGGATAATCCATCTGATATCGTCTTCTTGCAGCACAATCGTTTTTTCCAGACAAAAACTAGGCTCCAATCATATAAACCCTTTCTTGATTCATATAAGATTTTTCATAACATCATTCGGAAACTTGAAAACGAAAACACAAAAACAACAGTGTTAATAATGACTAAACACTGGAATAAATAACTTTATAAGGTTATATACTTACACCACACAAAGGCACTGTACTAAGTCGAATGCTAAAATAAGAATGTAACAGACGATATATCCGGCCCATCCCGTTTTGCCTAATTAACGTGGCGATTTGTTTTTTATCCGTTTACTTCCCGTCATATCACAACACTTGCAGCATCAGCGGTACACGATTTTTAAAGGGGACATTTACAGTTTCGGAAAGTCCTCATGGTACATCGGCCGTTACGTCATAGAAATCCGTGCGATAAACAAGGATGGTTACATTGAAGACGTTTCATAATCTGAATAGTCACTCCCACTTCTAACCCGAAATGGACTGTGACTATTCAGATTATGAAACGTCTTCACTATAGCCATTCTTGTCTATCGCACGGATTTCTTTATTTTACTTTATCGCTCTCATGTAAAGGCAGATGGACCATGTGGATTTTCCAGCCCTATATAGCAGAACAGCGGAGGCTGAAGGAGAAACATGGCGTATTTCTTTTGCCTGTTCGTAGTGACAGTAATATAGTTCAGCTAAATTAAGTCACTGTCAGAGGTCATTGACGCTGACATTCAAAGATAAAACAAGCGCTGCTTAAAAAACCAGTAACAATAAATAAATATTTGAAAAAATTTGAAACGATTTTAAAAAATTATTTCATTTTCATTTCAGATTAGTAGTTTCATTTATTTTTTTATATTAATTTTTTTTTAAGAACAAAAACAATTATTTTAAAACGCAAATTAGTTTTATTTACAATTAGTAACATATCTACATACCAATATTGGTTAATACGTAATAAATTATGTAAAAATTAAAAAAAATTAATGTCGCTTCGTCCACATTGACATCAAAAAATTATGGTGACTAAAATAACACATTGTCATAGAAAAGCAATATGTTTTCACTAAAATATATTTCATTAAACTCGCTGTGTAGCAGTTTTTAAAAAAATTATTTAGATTTAGTAACGTATCTACGCACCAATATTAGTTAATATTTAATAAATCATGTAAAACATTATTATTAATTTTGGATATAGTAGTTTTTTTTAAATCGTCTATTCAACCACAGTCATGCCCAAAAAATATGGTGACTTTAAAATAACAAGTCACTAAATTATACAAAAACAATCTAATGTGCTAAATTGTTTTTCCATAACTTTGCACAATGTATTTGATATGAAAACAACTAGCAATGCTGACAGTGCATACATCTTCATACGTAAATTCCAGATGCGCTGGTTAACGCTGTTCAATGGCGGCATACACAAAAATTAAGCACAGTTTCAAAAATTAATTATAACTCGAGTATTTATTTGATTTAAAAAAAAAAAAGAATTCCAGCTTCGCATTCAGAAGAACACGTACTATTGCCCGTAAAATACTGACCCCACATAAAGTCACACCCTGTATAGTTGGCGTATGTTCAGTGTATATTAATCTCCAGTGTACCTATAAATTAGAACACCCTGTTTATAAAATCTTTACATATTAGGCATTACACAATCATCTAAAAATACAAATTTTCATATTTCAGCGATTTTTAACATTTTCGTGTATCGACTGCGATTACATTTTCTTTATTGTTAACTTAAATATTAAAAAGTAATATAATTTCATAAACAACATCAAATGTTAAGAAAAGTACGTTTTGAACCACATTACTTTATTTCGTTAATCCTCTGTGTTACTTTTAAGGCAAGATTACTTCGAAATAGAAAATTATCAGGAAAACACTTCCTGCCGCTATATCACAGAAGATAAAAGCTGCACTAAATGCAGCGAATAATGAAAATGTAGAATAATAGCAGACGTAATCGATAGCTTCATACCTTTTATCCTCCAGCAACCTCAGCAGTTTGTTGGCTTCCTTTCTGCTAAAAAAAGTTATAAATGGCTTCTGTCTTAATGCCTTAATAGCATTATTAGATAAATCCACTTAATATTTATTGTTCCTTAAAAAGTTAAAGATGCATTGTCCCTGGAAGACTATTATTTTCTTATTTCGTCCTACCAAATATTTTTACTGCTTCGTCTGTTGATTTAATTCCTAATGTAAATGTTCATCAAGTTGCCTTTGTATGCTTATATTTTTTTTACTCGGCTATCAGGCATTCATGAGCCGATTATTTATTTGAAATATTAAAAGAGCATCTGTCAATCTGTATTCATGTTTTTTAAGATGTTAAGACGTGGTCCGAGAAAGAACCGAATAACGAAATATTAACGTCAACCTAGATTAGGGAATGATTGTCAGTTCTATACAGCAATAAAATATGTTATAAACGATACATTTCAAGGATTGCAGAATGTATATCTAATATTAGTTAAAGATTATTAATAAGAAAGAGACAAAAAAATTTCTCAAAAATTATTGTAGATAATGTAATGTCGTAGTAAAATATTTGAAGCGCACATTAATGTAAGGCTTTGTTGAACTGAAGCAGTGAAATTATCGATTCAGGGCAATACAGGTGTATAAAGTGACAATAAGGACGGTAGGTCTATAGCTTAAATAAACGGGTGCCACTCTATTTTCAATATATTTTAATTTAATCAAATAATGCAAAAGAATAATTTTCTAAATATCGCTATTATTTGGTTGAACAATTTCTGGACTGGTTGCCACGTAGTCAGTTTAGGCTTCTTGATATTTCGAGAAATATATCACTCTTTTCTTCAGAAAAATCTCTCAAACTGAACTGAAACTGAGCTTATTATAATTTACTGTCAGATAATACTACAATAGTACTTATATCTCACAGATTTTGCCCAAAATTACCTCGATAATAGCTAATAAATCCAATTTACTATTTCCTTAGTTTATTATAGTTAATTTTATTAAATTCAAGTTTCATTTATAGTTACAAATTTTCGAAGACATTTGTGCAGTTTTTCACGAACTTATATGTTTCGGAAACCAAAAACTTTTGGGTTCATGTTTATGTGGACTTTAATTCTTATTAAAGCAAACTTGTGGTATATTTGTTGTTGTTGTTGATTGTTTGGTAGAATCTTCACTCTTCTTAAGGTTTCAGAAATCAGAAGTAGATATTTTATAAAATGTCCAAAGTAAAGAATACAGTAAAATAAGAATATTAATTTTGGCAATAATTATGTCATCAAAATATAACATTGGTCATAACATACATAACATAATATGTCATGTCATAACATGTTATATGTCATAACATAATATGGGCATATTTGTATACAATATACAGGGTTGTGATTTAATAACGGATAAATTCAATAAGAGGGTGTGTAATTTTTTTTAGGAAAAATCCTCGGACACGTCGATTTTGTTTTTAGATTGCGCATATTTTGACATAAAATGTAGATATACAGTGTGCCTCAAAAAAGCGTGGCAGAAAAAAATTAAATGGAACCCCCTATATATTTTTGCATTTTCGGATTTTCCGAAAAATTCTGGACATGTTTTGTGTATAATGTCCTATACCTATCTTCAACCGTTCACGAAATATTTACACTGTTTGTGAATATTTGACATTAGTCTTCACATTGTGTCAATTACTTAAAAGTTTGAACTGTATTGTTAATTGAAATTTACAATGCGTTTAACTGAGACTTAGAAAATCGAAATATTAATTATGCTTGGCTGTGGTGAGAAAACTAGAACACACAACTAAGTTCGAATAATGTTCAACAATAAATATCCGAACAGAGAACCTGTAAGTCAGTCTACAATCAGTAGAATTGAGGCTAAGTGGAGAGAGACTGGAACTGTTAAGGATCTTGGCAAACCTGGTAGGCCCGGCGTTCCTACTGACTGGAAAAACTGGATATCCTGGTTTCATTAAAGGAAAATCCTAACCTCTCAAGTACTCAGCTCGCTTTAGATAATACAGTTCATAGATCGACTAACAAAATTTTTAAAGAAGGAAAAGTGGCACCCTTATAAAATTCAATTACTTCAAGAGCTACTTGAAGATGATCCAGATCGCAGAAACGAGTTTTGCCAGACCATGACCGAAAGAACTGATAATAACCCTAGACTAGTAAAACACATATGCTTTTCAGACGAGGCAACGTTTTGTTTGAATGGAGAAGTAAATAGGCAAAATTTTAGGTACTGTGCACCAGCAAATCCACACTGGTTTACGGAAAGTCATTCTCAGTATAATGAAAAGGTGAATGTATGGGCAGGGATTATTAATAACAGAGTAATAGGACCATACTTCTTTGAAGGATCTTTGACGGGAGAACGTTATCATGACTTTTTAGTAAACGACTTGATTCCAGCACTGGCGACACTGTATCCTGATGAAAATATGCCAGACATGCCAAACCAAGCGTTATGGTTTCAACAGGACGGGGCACCGCCCCATTATGCTGCGATTATTAGAAGATTCCTAGATAATGTTTTCCCAAACCGGTGGATAGGCAGACGTGGATCAATAGAGTGGCCACCTAGGTCACCCGACCTTAATCCACTGGACTACTTTCTTTGGGGTTATGTCAAAAATAAAGTGTACAAAGATAAGCCACGCACGCTTTGATATCCTCAAAGATCGTATTCATAACATAATTAGGAATATTTCTCCAGAAACTGTTGAAAATGTACAGCAAGAATTTATCTATCGTTTGGGGTACTGCAGAGCTGTTAATGGCGGCCACTTCCAGCATCTAATAAAATAAACTTCCAGAATGTACATCAATTTATTTACAATAAAGTGTTATTATTTAAACGTAAATATTTCGTGAACAGTTGAAGATAGGTATAAGACATTATGCACAAAATATATCCAGAATTTTTCGGAAAATCCGAAAATGCAAAAATATATAGGGGGTTCCATTTAAGAAAAAAAAATAATTTTTGCCACGCTTTTTTGAGGCACCCTTTATATCTACATTTTATGTCAAAATATGCGCAATCTAAAAGCAAAATCGACGTGTCCGAGGATTTTTCCTAAAAAAAATTACACACTCTTTTATTGAATGTATCCGTTATTAAATCACAACCCTGTATAGAAATTATTTTACTAATCATGATGAGTTGGACGCAAGTGTACGTGATATTATATTCTGTGATATATGTATAAGCTATTCAAATCCACATTCCAAATTTTATGTTGATATACCCCTGTTAATAGAAGTATGTAATGTCTTAGTTCGGAACGTTCAGAGTGATCCTGGCTTGTAGCCAATTAATGTCTCACTACTATTTCCACTATAGCATTTACGTTTGACGTTATTCTAACTCCAATTAATATGCTAAAGAGTAAAAGATAAACAAATAAAGCACAGACAAACTTTGTGTTGTGAAGTCGCCCGACTCGATGTTATAAATCTCTGTTCAGAGTTTTAATTAAGCTGCGTGTTTTATTGATGTAAACTGTTAATTTTAGTGATATTGACTAATACATATTTCATACTAATAAAGTGAACTTCAGTAAGACGCAAATACCGACTAAAAATATGGTTGTTTTATGTATTTTATTATTTTTTTTCTTCAAAATGTTTACCTAAAATAAATAAAAAGTAATTAAAATTTTTTTTTTATATTTTTAATTGCTTTGTACACAAAAAATGTACAAAATATTTCATATAATATTCTTAAAATTTGAAATGTTTTTTTTTCCTTCTAAAAATATCCCTCATAAATATTCATTTCTGTTTTAAATTCTAAAACGTCACACCATTAATTTCGGCCACATAGAATTCAATAAGTTTCGGTAACTCACTTGTAATCCTTCTCTCAGTAAATGTAAGAGTATTATAAGTTTTTAATTATAGCGGGTCGTCAATTTCATCGACGTATAGGATCTCGAAAATTTCTTTAAAATTTTATCGTGCTTTAAAAAATGACGAAAATGTATAATAGTGAAACACGTAAGGAAAAAGATTGAAATTGGAAATGTTTAAAAAATCTTCACTCTGCAATCGCAGAAGACAAATATTTGCTTCTATTGTCCTGAAGAATTTTCCTTTTTCTATACCCGAAACAAACTTTAGTTATTTAAAACAAAATCGAATAAGTGTGGTAATAGAAAAGGAAGAACTTGTAGTATGGTGAATAGAGTATTTAGAAAACAGTAATAGTGTCGTAAATCGAGAACAGGTGAAGAATCCTCCAACGTTTGGTAAAATTTAAATATTAATAGCAGACCAGTCATTTTTAGAAGCATTTTCTACAGGATTAAAACTACTACACATCCGACCCTTACCGGCCAGATGAAATAAGTTTAACTGTAAAATAAAACAAATGTTTACTCACAAAAACTTATGTATGTTAGTTTAATCGTACCTATTTCGTAAACAACAAATTACCTCGCAACTTCAGGCAGAATTTTTATAGAAAGATATTTCTTACCGAGAGTAGTGGTGTAATGGAAGGTCAAATATTTGTGCCACAAATATGTTTAATTGATTAGGTACCTATACATATAATTTTAACTGTGTATTCTACTCAAAAAATAAAATTTTAAAATAATTACCATAATTCGGCCCCTATAGATTTCTGCTCTATGCATACGTCTATACTCCACGGTAGAAATTATAGAGAGTGATTCATCGCTAGCTTTTGGACTAGTAAGGGTGAAGCGTCCCGGGAACGAAAATCCATTGGCGTGTCTGCGTAAAAGGCAACAAGATATAGAAAATAATGAAAAAAGATAATAAAACATAACATCTAATATTTTTTACGGTTTGCTATAACAGGCACTTTGATCCATTTTAATTATTACAGCATTTTAAACGTCCCAATTGTGTTTTTTTAATTTATAAATTTATTATAGCCATGGAATTAGACCCCTCGTCTACGCTTATGCTATGACGTTTCTCAGGACGGGTTAAATCAAGTCCGTTTACACCCACTAAAAAAGCATTTTCCTATTCCCTACCAAGTGCAAAAGACAGAGATAGAATATAGATCGACGTTCAGTGTAACTCGGTCTCTAGACGATTATAGATTCTATCGATGTGCGTAGCGAGCGGCACAAAGATAAATAATATTGAACCGTATAAAAATCATTTTATATTTTATACGCATTATGGTAATAGTGTTTTTATATTATGTCTTAGTCACTCTTTATAATTTCGACCGCGGAGTATAGTCTATATTTTTTTGTTGTTTTTTGTACACTGGCGTTATTGGTCTGTCAGTTAATTATTAAATCGCTGTGTTAGCGTGTTGAGAAATTTAAATTCTTCAAAATTATTGTTTGATAAGTGAAAGTGACAAGTTTATTAGAAAAATGTACTAGTAGATATACTACTTATTTACGGAGAGTGCCGTCAAAATGTGGTTGCTGCTTCTCGCTTATACGAAGAAACTTTCCCCAATGGTTTTTTAATCTTGTTAAACGTGTTAGGTAAACTGGTTATTTATGTGAACTTCGTGGAGAGCATTAAAAAAATTAAGAATAAATCTCGTGAATGAAGAAAGGTCCCACAATAAGTACTCGGAAATAGGACATCGGAGGAACATAAGCCAAACAAAAGTGTGGAGGACATTGTATCAAAATCAGTTGTATCCCTTTCACGTACAATGTGTCCAAGCACTATAACTCAAAGATCACGGCCGCAGAGTTCAATTCTGCGAATGGGTCTTTCTTTAGGGGATGAATTTTGCAACGAAAATGTTAACTATAGACGAAATGTCCATATTTGGACTGAAAATCCTATTGAGATCCAGAGAACCAATTTATAGCAATATTTTCCATAAACGTGTGCATGAGAATAATTGAGAATGGGATGCTTATTGGAACACACGTTTTCTGAATCGATTAACGGACGCTTTGTATTTAGAATTTTTGCAAACCCACCTCCTTACGCTATTAAACAAGGTACTATTAAACATCCGACAACCTTGGAACTGAAGCCGAGGATGCTACACTGGATGTATACATCGATAATAAGTCCTTAGGATATTTTATGGTAGCAAAAAACACAAAACAAAACAGCGAGCTTCATATATTGATGGAAAGAGAAGCATGGTCAGCAGCATACCCACTCAGAAATAATAACGGCTGGTGAGGTAGCCCTTACTCCAGGATTATGGAAACATTTATGTCGAAACAATATCTGGGTTGGTATCCGACATGATGGTTCTAAGATTTCAATTTTATAAGCCATTCGAGACTCGAATGGAGGATCATAGCAAATGGGAGGAAAAGTTTGCTACCCTCGAAAGATGGAGCCTGGTAAAATTTACGAATGGCTCCAAAATGACCAGGAGGCGGGTGTAGGAAAATTTTCGCGATAATGGCGTGTTCAGCAGAGAATGTAAGTAGAGATTATGAACATAAATAATAATATTATCTGACAGCCAAGCAGCAATTAAGGTTTTAGACACACACACAAGGTAAGTTCAAAACTTGCGTAGGGATGTTTATAAATACTGATTGAACTGGCTACCACTAATACAGGCTGACTTGGTTGGGTGTGGGTGATAAGACTCAAAGGCATTGACGGAAACGAGAAAGCTGATGAACTTGCTACGAAGGGATCCGAAACATATTTCATTGGTCCGGATCCCTTCTGTAGCACATCTCCCAGTGTGGTCAGGTTAGAAAATAGGAAATACTAGGCTTCGAGATCACGGCAAAGTCATCCGAAGGAACTTATGATGTGTCCTTTGGAGAAAAGAACGAATGAGTTGCTGAGTTTGAATAAAATTCGGCTCAGAAAAGTGACAGAACTTGTACTTGTACTGTGTCTTTAGGAAACATGTTTACAAGCTAAGGCTTGAAGACAGTCCGGTCTGCCCAGGATCTAACTTGGCGGATGAAACTTTTTTGCATATAGGGTAGGAGAATGACGCTTCTGTTCAGCGGCCATTGAAGTCATTGATTTTTTTTGTAGGGGTACGTGAGAGTTTAGAATTTTAGACATCAGTAAATACACGATAGGAATTAGTTGGATAAATCAGACTGCAGAGACAATACGATGAAAACCGTTTTCATTGTTGCTCGCCATTAAAGAAAAGTGATTACGTCGCCGTCGGTGTGTTGAAATGGGGACAATAATTTTGAATACCTGCATTCCAAGTTTGTTATTATTCTTTTAACTTTACTTTTCTCGCTTATTCTTGAGAATTTCCAAAAATATTGCATATTTTAATAAGCAGAATACTTTAAAATTACATAGTCAACTTAAAAATTTCCATATGTCATTAGAAGGATGAAGGATAGTTTTTTATTGTTTTTTTTTTTATAGACAGGACCACAAAATACGTAGACAAATACATCATAATGTTAATGTGAATCGGCAAACTAATGACTAATTTTACACATTTATAAAGGTATTAAGGTTATCCAAACAAATTAAAAAAAATCTTATGAAATAAACTCAAACAATATTCTTCGACATTAGACATCTAGGTATGCAAAAGATATTGAACCTATAGTAGGATCGTATTCGATGCAAAGTAGAGCAAAAAATTGTCGGTCTTTTATCAAAAGAAAATTATGTCATCATTTTTAGGAGGCGTAAGATGAACCACTTCAAATTTAAAATGAAATAATTGAATGTAAAATCTGAAATACCGCTGCATACGCACTGTGTTCTAGTAGTAGTTGTAGTCGCCCAGGTGCATCGAGTGTACGGAGCGGTCGGTTAACGTCAAATACTAACCTGGCGAGCTTGGTCGTAAATCAGAGACCGCCTCCAAAAAAGCAAGAAAATAACAGTGGCGCGTACAGAGGTAAAATATAGTACATATTTAAAATTTAAAAAACAAATTGGATTTACAATAAATTACATTTAAAATAAATAGTTTAAGAGAATAAAGGAATTTTTGTAGGAACAAGGGTGCTAGACGTGAACTGATCCCTTAATAATGTTTAAAGAAATTTTTCAATTTCTAAACCCCTTAAAAGCGTATTGCTCTGGATCTCTTGACAGGCAATGATTTATTACTTTGTATCGAATATGATCCTACTATAGATGTCTGGTGTCGAAGAACTTCATTTGACAAGATTTTTTTTAATTTGTTTGAATTAGTTTAATAAAGGTATTATCTTTACAAAAGCGGAAATAAAAACTTGTGGGAGCTAATAATAGAATAATTGATGAGTTTCAAAATTTTTATGCACAAATGAAAAAGGAAAGTTCTTGAAATTCTTGAAATATTCACTAGGCAGACTAGCGAATACAACAAGATCTATTTCTTAGACAATTGAACCACTTACACATAATATATCGATTTTCCAAGGTAAAATTTTCACAACTTTGGTCGTAGTAGACACGTCAATGCAATTAATTTTAGCAAACGTCTTTTAAAAGCTTGCCAAAAAATGCTGGTTAGAGTAAATTTGCTGCAAATTCATAATTAATGTAAATGTAGCAGCAAAGTTGCTCTAGCAAGAACTCCAGCAATTTACTTTGTTCACAAGAATTAAGATTTGTTTTCAGTACCCTGATAACCGTTTCTTAATCATTCCGGATGCCTATTGTAATTTGGACACCTTGTATACAGTTTAAAATTGGTATTGTAACACATCACGACACATTTAGTCCAATCACCAGAAATCAGAAAACTATAAGTACCCTATACATATACTTTATACTATTATTCTTGTTTAATATATTAGGGCATTTATACAGGGTGTTTGAAAAAGTTTGTACAAAATTTAAGGGGGTGAAACTAGAGCCAAAAATAGTAAAAAAAAGATCCTATAAACATTGGTCCTCCAGAGCACCGATACCGAGATATGGCCCTCCAAAGGGGTCTTTATCATTTGGATATTTTTTAAAATGACTTTCTATCTGATTAAGATAGCGGAATGAAAATTGTAGGTAATAATCATACCATAAGGGTCTTTAACTACCATAAATTTCATCAAAATCGGTTATAAATAATGATAGTTTTGTAACTACTCTGAACAGAAATTCGAATTTTTTTTATTCTTTTGAATTATCAAGCAAATAATATTATTTTTTAATGAATTGGACTTTTTTGAAGAAAAAATGTATCTACTTTTTTTCGAATTCTGTGTAGTTTAGTCAGAAATAATAATTTTTTAAATAATGTATGGCTCAGAACAGTATTTTTTTTAACATTTCAGATAGTAGGCATCTTTCATAGTGACAGTTTCATTGTAATGATACTAATGATTGTCAGTTTCGCATGCTATGATTTAAATTCTTGTTTCTTTATTTGCTTAGTTGTGATCTTTGTGCTCAACTTTGCATTTCATTCGATTTTTCTACAACCATGAACCATTATGCTTTTACCAACCGTGACTATGCCGATACTCTTTTTGAGCCGCCAGACTATTTACATTACAGAAACCATAAATAAAATGCATATTCACCCCCTTAAATTGTGTACCAACTTTTCCAAACACCCTGTATACCGAAATAAATAATTTGCGAAGGGCAATGATCTGAAAACATTTTAAGGTTATGTTAAGTGTGCATGACAAGTGAATTCGTGTCTGACTGTAGGGGTAAGATCAACACATTAGCAGTTCTGCGCCGTGTTTGTATTGGATTTGATGTAACCTGTCAGGCTGTCATGTAAGTTACAAACGCACTTCTTATCGCTTCTAACGACATTTAGATTGTCAGTTGTCATGCACCAGCTGCCTGCGATGCTACTCGTGCTAGCTTTTTAATAACGTTGATCAAAATGAATGGGATTATCAGGAGAAGCGATATGGTAGGCCTATTTTAAGATAAGTTCGTAAAGAAATGCGTAGTCTGTGAGAGCATTCATGACAGCTTTAATTCGAGGGAGATTAACAACTTTCTTTTTATTTTTATTGGTTCGATACGAGCGATAAAAAAGCGATGATTAATTTGGGAGTATACACTTAGGAACCGAGCTTTTTAAGCCCCTATTTAGAAAACCTCTATAATCCACTTTGAAATATATATTTTTCTTACTGTGAAACTAAATTTTAAATGTGATTAACTTATAATATAAATTCCTCTGTATCTATATCTACACTATGTGGTAGTTAAGTATAAATCAGCAAATCAGTAAATTCTATAATTTATCATATTACAGCAGTTGTCTCACGTGAAGAAGATGGTACATTACTAGTTAATCTAAATCTCCATAGATATGTCAAACAATTTTGCTATTGTATGCATATTGCTTGGTATTTTTAATAATTTACATACATAAGTACAGAGAAATTTTTGATAAACCTATTTTCAATAAGCAAATAAATAAAAATAATAAATTAAAAATTTTTGCATTATTATCTATTGCTTATTTTTCCAAATGAAAATAAACTTGAATTTAATAGTAAAAATTCGAAACTGCAGAATTTTAATTTTATTTCAAATTTACATTGCTGTAGATATTTGTGGTATTGTTGTGTATACATCTAAAATTAATGAAACATGATGGATTTAGAGCTCTAAAAGCATATACCTTTTTAATTTTCATTTTACTGTAACAAAAAGCTTGTAATAGAAATTTTGTGAGGAGCAAAAAAAATAATGAATAACAGCTGTTTTTATTTTTATGGAGCATTCATTATACATATAAAAATTTTATTTTTATTGTATTGGCATAAAATTTCTCATTTGCAAGTATAATTTATAGACATACGCTATCTAAAAAATCAGGATTTTAAATAGTAAATGATACAAAATTTTCCTTTTTGATTAGTTATACATTCATTTTCGTTTTATTATTGCCATGTTGACACTTTATTACTAAATTTTAAAATAAATTAATTTATACTTTTCTTTCATTTTTCGTATCTACGTTCTTTCTTAAGCAAAATAAGAAGTACTTATATTTTATCAAATTATGACAATCAAATGAATTAGTGGTTTATTCTGCTTACTGTTTCCATATTTGATCTAAATTAGTTTTTAAAAAGTGTATGTTGTCCTCTTTTTTATTATGACTAGGTCAACATTTTTGTTAAGAACAATGTCGTAATAATGCACAGTGCCGGTTTATTTTATAATTAAAAAAATATTAAAATAGATTGTTATTTATTGGAATTCGAGTTTCAGTCATCATTTTGATTTGAAACTGTCACAAATTTTCTAAATTGTTTATACTCTATCTGCTCATGTAAAAGTGAGAAGTGAAACAAGTTTTAGGTTTATACAGGGTGTCCGGAAAGGTCATGTCAAAAATTAAGGAAAATACAGAGGAAGTCAAAATAGTTGTAGTACTTCGTAAAAAAAATGTTCCTATTAGACTTCGTTGTATAGTTATTGGCCTTCAAAGAAAGAAGTTTGAAAAACAAATTCCAATTATAACTTCTATATCGTTACCATGACAACAATGAAATTTGGGCAATTAAAGTAACTCATGGTAATGTTCATTTCCAAGTTTCAACTGATATTCAATATACTCGTATCTAGATTATGCAGGAGCAGACGACCTTATCCACTTAAATTTATACATATTTGACAGCATTGCCAAATTTAACATTTTTCTTTCACAATTCGATTCCTCTCTCACTTTGATTAAAAAAAGGTATACCGTATATCAGTCGATATCTTGTACCATTTTTGAGATAATCGAATTTTATTAATAACATAAATGCATTGTATCAAAAATGCGATATTAACATTTTTGTAAAAATATTGGTTTCTGTGGAAATTGAGAGGAGTCAACAAGTATGTATAATTAGCAGTTAGATATTTGTCATAAATCATTTTGACTCCATTTGTTGATTCAATATCATGGAGGATTTTAGCTATAAAGAATTTGCAGATATTTATCTAATGTACGAACTTGCAGAATGTAATGCTCCTGAAGCTGTTCGTATTTACGCCAATTACTTCCCAAAGAAAACTTGCATATATGGAGTGACGAAAACTCCCATGCTATTATTTAGACAAAACACCAACAAAAATTTATCATCAATGTATGGATGGGAATGATTGGAAGCTGCTTAGTGCGATCACATATTATTGATGACACTTTAAATTGGAATAAATACCTACATTTACTGCAAGATCACCCTAACCCGTTATTGGAAGACGTCCCTTTCAATATTCGAAATAACATGTGGCTTATGCCTGATGGTGCACCACCCCATTTTAGCAGAGCAGTAAGGGCTTACTTAAATACCACATTTCCCGATCGATGGATCGGTCCTTTTTCGTGGCCGCCTCGGTCTCCCGATCTTAATCTTCCATTTTTTTCTTTGGGGCTATCTTGAAAGTCTTGTTTATCAAACTCCTATAAACAGTAGGGAAGAGTTATTAAATCGCAGCATTACATACGCCGACATCATTCGATCACCTCATATTATTTCGACTACAGCAGAGGTGGTTGAGCAATTTCAAAAAATGCATTGAAGTTCAACGTGCACATATTGAACATCTTACTTAACAGTTCTCTTTTTTCTTTTAATTCTATAGAAACCAAGATTTTTACAAAAAATTTAGTAGTATCACATTTTTGATACAATAAATGTATGTTGTTATTAAAATTCGATTTTCTCGAAAACGGTTCAAGATATCGACTGATATACGATATACCTTTTTTTTTAGTAAAGTGAGAGAGGAATCTAACTATGCAAGAAAATTGTCAAATTAGGCAACGCTGTCAAAGATGTATAAAGTTAAATGAAAAATTTCGTCTGCTCATGTATAATCCAGGCATACTGAACATCAGTTTAATCTTGAAAATGAATATTACTATGAGGTAAGTGCTTTAATTGCGCAAATTTCATTCTTGTCATGGTAACGACTTAATATAGTTATAATTGGCATTTGTTTTCAAATTTCTTTTTTGAAGGCGAATAACTCCACAACGAAGCCCGATAGGAAAAAAAAATATGAAGTGTTACAACTATTTTGACCTCCCTTGTATACCTACCCCTTCGTTTTTGACATGACCTTTCCGGACACCCTGTATATAATGCTACAAAATAGTAGAATTTTTTAGAAATATATTTTTACAAAAGAAGAAATGGAACCAGATTAGGATTTCATGTTATGGAATTCTTTAGTATAGGTTTCAACCACAACCTTTATTTGTAAGGTACCCGTGAATACGTATACAAGGTGGTCCAGATTTTAATAGACAAACTTCAGGAAACTACTAAACAACAAAAATTAACATCACTTTGCTCTATGAACATAAGCGCAGAAAGCCACCGTTTATGACATACAGGGCGTTGAAATTAACAAAAATAAAACAATTTTTTTAAATATCTGGAAAACGGCTTTATCAAATTTATCCAAATTTGGTACACATTTATTTTCAAATATTTCCCCTAGTTTTGTATGCACATAGTCCGAAATCAAAGACCAGTGGCGGAGAAACAAGAATGTCGTTTACTTATTTAAAGTAAAACTTCTACGCCACTGAATTAATTGGTAATATGAATACATTTTATAATAGTCTGAAATATTCCGGATGAAAAAACATTCTTTTATTTTTATCGAAAAGTGAATGGTTTAAGAGTTATGATACATATGATGTGGTTTTCCAGATATTTAAAAAAAATGGTTTACGAGTTATGAGACATATTATTCAAGTAAACAAAGCGTTGAAATAGGGAAAAATAAAACAAATTTGAGTGGTCCATATTTTAATAGACAAACTTCGGGAAAGTTTTAAATAACAAAAATTAACATCACTTTGCTCTATGAACATAGACGCAGAAAACTACCGTTTAAGAGATACAGGGCGTTGAAATTAACAAAAATAAACTATTTTTTTTAAATATCTGGAAAACCGCATCATATGTATCATAACTCTTAAACCATTCACTTTTCGACAAAAATAAAAGAGTGTTTTTTTCATCCGGAATGTGTCAGACCGTTGTAAAATGTATTCATATTACCAATTAATTCAGTGGCATAAAAGTTTTACTTTAAATAAGGAAACGATAGCATTGTTTCTCCGCCACTGGTTTTTGACTGTTTGCATACAGAACTAGGACAAATATTTGAAAAAAAGTTTGTACCAAATTTGGATAAATTTGATGAAGCGATTTTCCAGATATTTAAAATAATTGTTTTACTTTTGTTAATTTCAACGCTCTGTATCTCACAATTGGAGGCTTTCTGTGCTTATGTTCATAGAGCAAAGTGATGTTAATTTTTGTTGTTTAGTACTTTCCCGAAGTTTGTCTATTAAAATCTGGACCACCCTGTATATTTTTAGTAACTATCGAAGGCGAAGTGAGTCTCGCATTTCATACTTCAAAGAAAAATTGTATAACTAATTATAATAATGTTGTAATTTCTTTTGTTCAAGTACAACAATCCTATATTTCGTAGCAGAATAACCTCATTTTTTGCAACTTCTATATCAACCCAACATTTTGGTCATATCAGTGATTTAGTATGTTGTCCAAATGGGAGAAACAACTCAAAATAATTCATGAAGAAAAATAAATATATTTACACATGTATACATTTTTTTTTTTTTGTTTATACCTATAATATTCTGAAATCGCCGCTCTATTTACAAATTTGGTAATGGGAAGGTATTTGTGGTTTTGTTGAAGATTACATACATATTCTTTAATACTGTGAATGCTTAATGGTGAAAAGGCTCAAATACCTGGAGACAGGATTCCTATCACCTCAGGACATCAGAGAGACTCCAACAAAACTACCAGTCTTTGTACGTACCATGACCTATACTAAACATTGCTACTAGCAGCATGGGCCACAAGACCTGAGAGAAGCAGATTGCAGCACCACTTTTTCTTTTTGTTTATATTTTCTTAGAAACCTTCCTAAGATAACATTATTTTTAAAAAATTTAAATATTTATTACAAACCATAAATCGAAACTAATTAAAACCTATAATTAATTAGTGCTAATATTTAATATTTAAGCTATCAAAAAATTTAGATATAGTGAACTATTGCTTAAAAAAATTTATTAGATAAAGTTTTTCGGTTTTGATGAGTTAAGTGCGTAGTTATAATGTTGATTAATACTTTATTCTGGGGCATATATTCAAGGATAAAAGTAAAACCATAAGTTTATTAGGTATTAATTCAAATTACAGAACAAATATTTTAAAATAGTTACCTTGCAATTTTCATTCTGTATTTGAATTGGATCTATGAATATAGAGTATAACATACTAAAAACAGTGAGTGCAAATTAATGGAGTCCGTTCTTACACTGCGAAATAACATTTGTGTGCTAATATTATAAATTAAATATGAAACTACCTTTTCTTTTATTTTTAGTACCTAGTTAATTGTGTGCAGACTTCTGTAGTTCCGTTGCAAATAGAATTCGTAACAACGAAATATAATTTCATTCTCACCGTCCAAATACATATTTGCCGCAGCACATCCCAATTTTACATTTTAACGAACTACGAAATCCTTTATAACGGCTTCACTATACGTGCCTGTTGTTACATAGACCTCGCCTGTCAATCTTCTTTTTGAACTTTTTTCCACTATATTTTATAACTATTATATCGCTGACGCTTAAAAGTGTCCCAAAGACAAAACTGTGTTTAGATAAAAACGTTAAAAGAAAATATTGTTAACATTTGAAAAATGTTGTCAACTGAAAGCTCAAATAATAAAGTTAGTTAATGGGTTTTCATGTTTTGAATTTTTTTATCAAATTTTTAAAAATAATAATAAACTTGCCAAGTATAACCTTGTTGATCACAAAACCTTGCCTTAGCCCAGGTTTTGTAAAATTTGAAATTATTTTATTTTACAAAAAATCCGGAACTGAGGTAAAAATTTTCGCCCCCTTGTGCGTTGTCGGCGGTGGTTCAATACTTAGCGTCGATTCGTACTTTTGGAGGAATTCATGCCCCGTGAATGTTTATTGAATTAATTTGAGAACATCGGTGAAAATTTAAAATCTCCTCGGGAGTGGTACTACGACCCAATACATTCTAAAGAACACAACTTAACGATTTTGTTCGCTTTCACCAAGATTTGCTAATTGAATTTAATAAACTATGTATTAAACCGATTCTAGACACACGTCATGAAGACCTGCGTAAGGTCAAGACCACGAAAGTAAGTATTTTCATGGTTGTTTGCGCATTACTTCTCCGTTCGATTGTGTTTTTTTGCGCCACAGCATTCTTATACCGCGAAAGTTATCTTCATTCACGGCGTCGCGCCACGTCCATCTCCAATTAGGACGTTTAAAGACTGCATAAATCGTGAGCGTAGAGAAGCATATTCGTTGCGCGAAAAGAGTGTAGAGGCGACCTTTTATAATTTGACTAAATGGTTATAAATTTCAATTGGCCTTAAATAGTATTTAGTGTTTGCAGTACATTTTTTAACATTCTTGTGTCACGTTAAACTTTAGAAAAATAGTTTTTGAGCTTACAAAATCTTAGAAAAACTATTTCACATTCTTACGGACACAGTATCTAATCAACGAACGAAATAATGTTGTCAAGTCCATCAACCCACAAAAACACAAATTTATTTATTCCAAAGTTTTAGCGATCTATAAAATTGTGAATAAAAAGAAATAGATTCAAATGTATAATAAAAAAGAAAATTCAACTTCAACAACAAGAAACCTTTTGGGAATAGCAAACATGGTGGTCATGTTGCATAGCTAACAATTAGGCATGATGACAGTAACCAAGATTCACTAAGGTTATGTATTTATCTAATGAAATATGATTCATGGATAATAAAAAGGTATCTATTTTTATATTATGAGCGAGATTGATAATATTTTTGATAAAATAAAACTACAAAATACAGCAAACCGTCATGATAGGTTGAACACCAATCAGAGCGAATTACGTCACATCTATGTAAATGTCATTTTGTGTCATTTATACTTCGACAATATTCGCAGTTATTTATCTTCATTTAAATATTTTGTGTTTCCCAACTATCAGTTGCTTAGTTTTGTGTTACCAAAACATTATCAGGAAACGTTAGGTACCTACTTGAAAAGTTTCTAAAAGAAGGAAAGAAAATAATGCTGCGAGATAATAAAATATCAAAAACACTATCACTTTGTGATCAAAAGTTTATCCATGCATAAATTGGTGCTGAAATACAAAGAACAGTCCTGCGACACATTTAAAAAAAAACTCGTACTGACTAATGAAGATGACATGCAAGCTGAAAAAGAGACGAGATCAACATCAAAGCTGTTTTTGGTAGAGTGACGGCCTCACAAGCGTTTGAATTTAGTTGGTGCAAAACCAATGATGCAATTCTGATCACGTTAATAATGGGAGGAAAAATCTCAGACGCATCGGCCATGAAACGCGATAGAATGAGTGAGGAAAACTGTAAGTACCAGTTTGGGTAAAAAATTTAAAAAATGTGGTACTTATAATGCTTTGAAAAAACTATCCCACGATAGCACGATCGCCTGATGGAATCTGTGAAGACAGTATTATTGAAATTAAATGTACCATGAATATGAAGACTTTTACAAATTATGTGGAAAAAGGAAAACCGACCCAGAAGTTTTATGTGCAGATAGCAGCTACAAATGTATTTAACAGGGCTTCAAAAGGGCTATTTCGGTGTAGCTGAAGGGCTATTTCGGTGTAGCTGATTGCAACTACAGTACAAATAAAAAAAGTAGAAATAATTAATGTTACATTTGATGACAACTATGTGTCATATTTTCTTAATGTTTAATGCCCGTTGCACCGTTTAGAATTTAAGCCAAGTTCAACTGAACTTGATTTAATTTTAAAACTAGGTTTTAAATCAGCTTTTGCACCACTTACTGCCGATTGTAGATTAAATTAAACTGGGCTTTAGGAATATTGTTTAGGGATTTTATTATGCTCCTAACTTATGTCCAGTTATGTTCGGAAAAAAATATATCAAAGTCAAATTCTCAAATCAAAATTTTAATATCAGTACCATCAATGTCACCTAACACTCTAGGAAATGATGCAATTTTATAGAATTCATGTTGCACACTAACTATTTCTTCTGGGTTTGGCATTTTTATGTATAAAGCCCAGCTATTGCAATTGATACTCGTACAATTATTCTGGTCACTGTTGATATGTCCATCCCTGAAAAGTCTGCAATAGCAGACAAATGACCAGGACAAGCATAAAACCAATTGTTGGATAGGAGATACACTATTATTCCCAGAAATACAAAATCATGTTAAGAATAAAAGCTTTTTATAACTCCAAAATTCTGATTGCCAGTTGCATCGTGTTCATGCCGACGTGATCGTAAAACTTACATATCACTTGGATATTCCAACTCCAATTTAGTTAAAGTTAGCAGATGTAATGTGGTCTCTTTTGTCAACCTAAATCTGCGGAAAAAAGTCATATTGTCTAGATTATGAAATAGATCGTTTCTAATATATCTAGGAAATCCAGTCTATAATTTCGTGAATAATAAAATCACCCAATACATCAAAGTCAGAATCTGAATCCATTTCAAAGTTCTCAATGATGTCTTAACACCACTCACTTATACACAGTCTACAGGAAAAGGAAGAAATGCGTATTTAAAAAAATTATAACTAGCAGCTAAGTACTGTCAATAGTGTCAATTTATATTTTCTCATTAATCCAAGTTTAAGCAGTCAAATTTGAGGGTTTAAATTAATCCTAGATTAATACATAGATTGGAAACGGTGCAAACAAAATGTTATAATTTAATCCAAGTTCAGACTTAACCCTGGATTAAACACTACGGTGCAAACGGGCATTAGTCCCTTCATGGAAAGATAATGTGTACCCATTATTATACCAAAGTACAATTTGAGGGTAAATAAAATGCATATATACTATTATGGTAACTTTGTATTTTTATTTAACTAATGAATCTTGCAACACAAAATATTAGCACCTTATGTTTACTGTTAACAAACATAGATGTGACGTCACGTAGACGCCATGACATCGGCGACCGTTTTTGCCTGAGTTTAGACTTAAAATTAAAATGTCAATATTTTTCTACTAAACCTTATATTTTCTACAGAAATAAGATATTTTTTGGAAATAGTAAATACTTGTGAACATCATAGAACAGTTTTTCAAAATCTGTCACCATTTGGTTACACGAAGAGTTGCTGATACAGAATTGTCGTGTTGACAATTCTAAATGTGGTATTTATCGATAAAGAGTACAGGCTTGTATTAAGCAAAGGGAAGGGTATTCTGCAAATATTACTAGTTTACTAGTTTACTACCATCAGTTTAAATATGGTCTCTTTTTGTCGAGAACAAATTTTTTCTTTAGAAGAAATAAAAATCCACCAAGTTTTTTTAGTCTTAGAAATAAGTTTATTTTATACTAGGAAGCATCTTGAGTAGTGCATTAAGATAAGTTTGAAGTTTAAAGCAGTAATTTTTTAAGAATTATTTTCTTCCCTAATTGGAAAATTAAATGTATTCATTCATAACATCGTTCAAAAATAAAATCAGTTTGTAAATAAAATCTTTGGAAAATTTCATGTTTTATAAGCGTTTTCGGCTCACACGGTGGTATATGATTTCACGTGAAGTCACAACAATATTATATTTCTTTAATATTTCTACCTTAATTTCTGTCAGTTACATATCCATATAAGATTTGAACTATATCAAAGGAATAAACTAAAGTGCATATAACCAAAATAACAAATACCCTTTATATTTGAAATAAAATTTCGAGCTGGGTTGAAAATAAAATATTTTCTTAGGAAGAATTTCCAGAGAAATAAATTGCTTGGGACTAAATCATCGCTGAACGGAGTCATTAAAAAGTCATAAGTCCATTAAAATTAGTCTTTGGTCGGAAATTGCGCCAGAACTAAGAACATGTACATATTAACACACTTTATAATTCGTTGTGGGCAAAAGGGTAATTAAAAGTATGATATTCCCATTTACAATTAATAAAAAATGGTATTATAATATGACACAAATTAGTAATGATATTTTAAGATAGAGCATTCCCCCAACAAACCTCCTTAGAAATGTGATGGAAACAAAAAGTTCATATTCATTTTATAATTATTTAGAATATGACATTTTTTCAGTCCTGTGGTTCTAATTTAAACTTCCATAATTCACTTATCATATTTATATGTCCTATACTTAAATAATAGAGTAATAATTCATGAATAACTACAACTTGGTATATGTCTCTTGTTATCTGAAATAATATACCTACAAGCTTCAGTATTAGTTGAATACATACACTTTAATATGTAATAGAATATATCTACTAATAGTTAACTACCAATAAACAATGTAACTGAAATAAGAGATATCTTATGATATATCCATATGAGACAAATTTTTGTTTTAGGGTTTGTGATATTAAGGTGGCGGAATTAATTATAAGTGAATTTTGATGTTTCTTAAATAATTACTTTTCCAATTATTATGGTATTCAGATATTCATCATAATTTCTCCACAGAAACCTTTCTAATTTAACCAATACATCTCCAATGCGACTGATTTATTATTAAAAATCATATTCATTTATGCGCCTTAAAAATTAATATAGCAAAATTACAACTATTAAAGAAGGATACTAGTTGTTAGTAATTTACTTTTTCTGAAATCGCCCCCGAAATGTGGAGTAGGGGAGGACACCCCTGTAAGTAGACAGGGACACTGTGCAGCCTTTAGGAGGTTAAGACATAAAGTCTTTGATGCTGAAAAGCTGCAAGGGGTTGAGGTGAGGGACCTTCCATGGACCAAAACCCTGGCGTTCATCGGGGCGTCCGGTAGGTTCGAGGAGGGTCAGAGGCAGAGAGTGGACAGGTGATGGGACGGTGGGGTAGACAAAAAAAGCCCACCTGTGCTGTAGCCTACTTGCCAGGCTTAGGCGACCCCTTTCACTACTATTTTTCTGAAATCGTTCGGAAATATGTACTTTTTCGGCCCAACTTCACTCCCCAAACTATCGTATTCTAGTATTTTAGTTCATTGCTAAGCAATCATCAGCAAACGGTATTTGAAAGTTACATTTCCGGTGTAGGCCGGGAAAGTTAACTTTCCCGTACCTTTCTTATCTGTGTATATACAGTATATACCGTAAATACTCATAAATACCACAACAGTAAAAAAGCATTATTTAGTAAATATAATGTTATTGAACGTTTACAGCAATATTTTCTAACCTTAAATGAATTTTTGCCGCACACTCATTGGTAAATCTTGCTGAATTGCACTGAGATTTTCTTATTGGCGTTCATGATCTATGACCCACCGTTTTTTCTTAATTGTCTTGTTACAATAGGTGTTTCACGGCAAGTGCTAATATTTGAAGTGCCAAGGCTTTTCGGGTTGTTATGCCGTGGTCTCTGTACCTCGAGTCCGCCCCACATAGCCTAGCCCAAGAACAACAAGCGCAGGTCAATGATTCCTAGCTAAAGCTAAGGAAGAAGCTCTGTAACTGGCCAGGTGCACAGACCACGGCATACCGAAAAACCATAGTAATTTAAAAGTCTTGTTACAAATTACAGGGCCGTCAAGAGGCAAGTGTGTACAGCCGACATAAATTATCCGATCTTCCCAATTTTTTTGCTAAACACGCGCATTCGACAAACTTACTGTTTCAAGTTAGGTACGGTCCATTTTAATCGATATAGTGTCATTATCGTATCGTATTTGTGACATTTAGACATCGAAAACTTTATGGCGACAATCAAATAAATAAACAGTAGGTAGTAATCTATATTATGCTAGTAAGCGGTAATGCGCGTTGTAGTACCAAAAATAGGCTAAATCTGTAGTCAAGCTGTGTGCCGCTCTATGCTCACAACACGCAATGCTACTCAATGCATTCTCACAGGCACAAACCACAATGGAATGCACGGCCAACGTTCCTTAGCAAAAAGCCTACATTGTTGACTGACGCGCCAGGCCGACAGGGCCGACATTAGGGTACCTCTAGATACGTATCGAATAAATTGATCGATGCGAAGCTTCAGATTAGAGGCAGACATGTACATATTATTATATAATAACGCGAATACTAAAATGTGAAGTAGTTGGTGGTTCGCCATCATTAGTAAGAATAGCAGCTATTAAAAACTTGCTGCGCCTGTGACCTCGATAAATGTTGAATTTTCGATTTTTGAAATGGGTATTTATCAATCGCCGGAGACGATTAACCATGAAATACTTAAGACAACTCTTAATTTTCTACAATCGTTTTCCTTATGAGTAGGAAATTATTTTGTTAACTTTTGCTGGTACTATACAGGTTGTTACAAATTCGCTTCTCACTAAGGGATTTCAGAAATGGTAAGAGATCCGAACTAGCTTAATATTAAAGATAAATTTTTCGGTGCAAAACGTCTGAATCTGGTTCGGGCAGAGGTAATATAACGGTATTGGGGGTCATGAAGGCTTACAAAAGATGTAATAAAATTTTCAGGACCGTATTTAAACGATGGTCCTTAAGAGACGAAACGTTACATATAAAAATGGATTATGCCATTCGATAGAGGGCAAAAAATTACCATTCTTCTTTTCTCAATATCACCTCAAACAAGTGAAATGAAACAAAAAAGGATTTCCAAAATTTCGTTTTTTTTTTCAAATATTTCGAAAACTAATCATGTTATTCTTAATTTTTTGGAGGCATAATGTTGGTTCCCTGATTACACAATTTTCCTCATTTAAGCTATTTCGTATCTCTTACCGTTTCTGAGATTCCTGTAAGTGATAAGCGAATTTGTAACAGCCTGTATATTTTATGGTAAGTCCCTTTTGAAACGATTAGTGTAGAAAAATAGATACTGCCCCTTTTAGACGAGCGGTCCACCCCAAAAAGATGCTTTTTTTCTCTTGACATTTTTAAAGTTGGCAACTTTTAGCCATTTTTCGACCTTAAATCGCCCCTAGCTCGAAAAGGAAGAGTTTTAAGAAAAAATATCAAGACGCAAAAAGTGTTTATTTTTGCCCAATTTACCTTGTTTGTAGAGCGTTATTTTGCAATATTTTTATTTTCCAACTTTTTTGTTAATAACAAATTACCTGCCACTCGGACACAAAAATGTTACTTAGGTTATTTGTTCGCAATAACTCAATGCATCGATTACAAGTTTCATCCTGGCCCCTCCTCGTCGTTGGTGACGCATCATTTTAGGGGTGGACCGCTCGTCTATTTTTTGTTCATACTATTATGCAAATACTTACCTACATAAGTATATTTTCTTATAATGTAGTGCAGTTATAAGAAGGCAATGGTTGTATCACATTTTGTTTGAATAACATTACATAAAAGAGAACTCGTCCGGCCTTCAGCCAACCCTGCATCACATTACAGCCGCCCCAACATTTCCGATTTCTGGTGATATTCCATAACTATTTTGTTTTATTCAGTCGATTGTATCAAAATAAGTTATCTGATAATCATTTTTATACTTATATTTAAAATGCAGCATGTAGTAACACTCATGTATTTTTAATGAACATTTTACCCACTATTTAACACTCGTACATTTATAAATTTCAGTTCGTTTAATGACTCGTTGAAAACAGAATAAATTATTGGGTTACCCTAAATTTCTGTATAAATATGATGTTAATATTTATGTCTTTTGACTGAAGCGGAAGAAGTGTAATTATAATAAAATGCCTGAGTGAGAACGAAACGTGCTGCCTCAATTACAGTTCACTGGATGAGTGGCTACTAGATGAGGCAATAAATACTTTTATTTTGAAAAAAATACACATGCCTGCGTTGCAGAGTAGAAAATTACTCTATTAGTGCGACTATACATAACTTTCGCCTTACGTAATAAATTATTATGTCGGCCGTGGAACAGGGGTCATATAATTGCAGCCTAATTAGCTTTTTTGTAATTACCGGATTTTTATATCTTACTCTGATATTATCACCAAATTATACGGTCGGCATGGACATTTAGGCTATTAAATTTCTAGCTCGATATGCATACTTTATTATTAGGAAATTAATGCTCCCTATCTTTTTATGCAATGCGGTGTTATTTTGTTAATAGATCCGGGAAATAAAGCCATATCATTTTAAAAGCTAAATTAAGATTAAAACATTTTACTGTATACAAACAATAACGTTCTAAACGCCTGAATATTTAAAATGCAATTTAGTTAAATAAGTACAATCAAAACAAGCCGTAGAAAATTTTAACATTTTGACATTTTCGATTTTACGAGTACAGCGATATTATTAAACCGGTTAGTGATTAATTGCTTTTATCCATTTTCAACTTTTGTTTCTTTATATAAAATAGTTTGCAGAATAACTGCAACAGTTGCATTTGCACTTACTCTTCTTTTTTCCTCAAGATAATTCTGTATCTATTACCTTTAGACTGCGCAAAATTCACCGATAATCTAATTCCCTTAAATTAGTGATACTTATATTTTGTATTATAACAACCCGACTTAAAATACTGAATTGGTATATTTTTGTTTTGACTAAATTATTCATAAACTGTTTTGTTCTTTTTTTTATTGAGTCTTGTCCCGTTCTGGTACCAACTTGTATGCAACGTATTGCTGTATTTTTTTACAATCGCATTGATCTACAGTTGGTATATACTTTAATTAACAAAGTTGCTTCTAAAACTCATTTGAAGTACGTCTGTAGTCATACATTGATTTACATCGATGACTCGAAATATTTTTTATGAAGTGGAAATTTGTAAGTATATTATTAATATAGTGTGTATGGGAATACACAGTGCCAATAAGATACTCTTTACGATCGAAACTAAGCGAAAAGCTAGTCTAATTATATTCTCTCCCTAATGATTAAAATGGTTTCCATATATGAAACAGGCGGTTTTCCACTTGACCAAAACTAAAGCAGAACATAATTTGAACATACAATATATTCCTTGCCCCATAATAATATACATTGGTACAATAACTGGGCAACTCCCAATTTTTGTTTGTTAAATAATGCACCGTAAGAGATAAGACTACTTTAAAAGTTTATTATTGCATCATCTCCGTGACATTACACCATAGCCTGAAAAAGTTCTTTTTGGTGAAACTTGAACGAGCTCCATTTTTCACTAAATTATTCATTTATACCTCTCTTTACTTACAAGATATTAAGGATGACGAAATTTTAAATGAACACTATGTATATATCATTTGTGCACCTATATATACGCGCTGTATTTGTTACCAGAATAATACAGGCTGTTAGAAGTTTGACTGCCTTAATTTTAACAGACGATACATTAAAATAAACAAAAAAACCTTATATGACATGGGTCCTAAACTCAACCATTTCCGAGAAAAAAGTGTACAAAAGCTCGATTAATTAAAGAATATTGACATAACCGCGTGCATAGAATATCATAAAATACAATGTTTATCACTTTTTTGAACTTCTTGATGCTTAATTCTAAAAAATAATTAGCGTTGTAATAAATTTAAAATTCAATAAAATTCATTCGAGCAATGTGACAATAACGCGGCGGATAACATGAGGTACTAAGCTGTCCAGCAATACGCAATTCAGTTGGTATCTGGAATTGGACCGTGTCTGAGTGTTTTTTGCGTACCACTATTTCCTTTTCTTGACGTGTTTTCCAGCGAGTGCGCGAAAATTGGATTCGAAGGACGTGTCGTGCGTGCATCGAAAATGGTGGAGAATATTTTAAGCATATGTCGTAGTTTTTTTGTACTTGTTCGTTTAAAAATTACTGAATTTTGCTTTTTGGTAAGTACCTAAATTATTTTTAATACGAACCTTACACCTTTAAAGAAATAGGTAAGTATTTTTAAGAGACAAAAAATATGTATTAAAAGGAAAAGCATTTTAATTTTGAACACCGATAAATAAGTTTTACGATTCTTTTTTGCATTATTTCTTAGTGAAACTAAAATAAAAATTTACAAGATATTTATAGACTCAAAGAAATTTTTTTAAAAAAGTATATAGGATGCATTAATAATACAGGTCAACATTTGATCTAGGAACAATCGTCAGAATCGCTGATCACGAATCCGAGGTCGGTTAAGCTCCATCACATCAGGTTCAAGGTGATTTGAAGGTCACATCAAGAAATGACCTCCAAAAAATCTGAAAAAATGCATGCTTATGTTTTAGAGGTCACTGAACTCGAATTCGAGGTTTGTTTACTCCTACGATACGGCTTAGAGGTCATTCAAAGTCATTTCAAGGTCATTCATGAAGTATTTTGGATAGAAAAGTTCAATCAGTTCAAAATCAATCTGAAAAATCTGAAATAATTCGTCTGAATATTTGAAGGTCTCTGAACGCGAATCCAAGGTTATTTATGCTCCATCACGTCAGGTTCAAGGTGATTTGATGGTTAAATTTAGAAAAAGTTGTGTAAAAAATTTAAAATGAGTAGGTATTGAAGTGTTTTCGGGATCATTGAGTTGATCTGGAGGTTATTAAAGAATCTTCAAAGAGTTTCCATCTATCTACGTATAACCATCTACACGTTTGTATGGAGATATAGTCTCTTTTTCTGATGGTTTTTTATATGAACTATTTTTATGTCTTATGGTTTTTCAAATTTTCTAAACTCATTTTCAATTTGACCATCAAATAACCTTGTCCTTAAAACTATAACCCAAGACAACCGACTCCAAATTTGAAATCAGCAAACCACAACTCCGTAAGCGTTTTTTCAAATTTTTTAATCACCCTTTTCCAGTATCACATTGAACGTCCTCTGAATGACCTCGGTACAATAGGTAAGTCATTGTAGACGAAAATAACAGCGAATTCGAACTTAGTCAATCCAACATTACTTTACTGTATCTTTTTTGATTTTTTACAAAACTTTTTCTCGGTTTGACCTTCAAATCACCTTGAACCTGACGTGATGGAGCTTGAATAACCTTGGATTCGCATTCAGTGACCTCAAAAACATTTAGACGAATTTTTTCAGTTTTTTCAGACTGATTTTAACTTTTCTATCCAAAATGCTTCATGAATGACTTTGAAATGACCTTCAATGACCTCTAGGGTGTATCGTAGAGGTAGACAGACCTCGGATTCGTGTTCAGTGACCTCTAAAACATAAGCGTGAACTTTTTCAGATTTTTTGGAGGTCATTTCTTGATTAGACCTTCAAATCACCTTGAACCTGATGTGATGGAGGTTAAGCGACCTCGGATTCGTGATCAGCGATCCAAAAAAACCCCTATATACCATAGTCACTTCTGACAATTGTCCCTAGATCAAATGTTGACATGTGTAATAAGAATCTGGAAGGCAGTGCTTAAAAGTAACGATAAATCAAATGTTAAAACTTATTGAGAACTTCTGTAATCGTCCTCTACTTACATATTAAAGGGTGTCCCAAAAGTAACGCAGGATTTGAGTTGTGCGTCATTTTCCTTCCGCATCACACCATGCACACTTTCACACTTATACAGTGGTCATTCTTGAATTACCCAAGAATTGCAGTTGGCCCAAATTCGACAGTTTTGCTTGTTCAAATACATACCAAGACGAAAACACGCCTCGTCCCTAAAGATGATTTTCTTCAAAAGCACCGTTCACATATTGATTCTCCACAATCCAATCAACGAAAGTCTGGCCCATTAAATTGCGCATTAATCGTTTTAATTGCTGGGTTAGCTGAATGTTGATGCAGATGCAGATCTTTTGTTAAAATTCATTGCATTGTGCTTTTTGAAATGTTTAATTGCAGTGACCGACAACGCATTGAGATTACGGGAATTTCTACCGTACTATCACTCACCGTGGCAATATCTTCGGCTGAACGGCTAGTACGAGTCCGACCTGTTTTTATTGACTGCAGTCGAACCTGTTTGTTCAAATGTGGCAACTAATCTTTTCACTGTTGTTTTATTCGGGAAGTTCCTTCTACCGAAAATTACACTTAATTTGCGCACAGTCTCAGCTACACACTCTACGTACTTGTAATGAATTTTCACAATCTTCGCTCGCTCATCCATCGCATACCCTTCGATATTGTCTAACTGCAACGTGTTTACTACAATATCTGACCCTGCACATTGCTACCAATTCCGCGGAATGATAATAGCGCACATTTAAAAAAATCCCGCGTTACTTTTAGGACACCCTGTACATAAAAAAGGCGAATAGTTGTATTCGTAAATCGTGTATCTTCACTTATTTGTCTCGTTCTATAGCAGACAGAAAAATGTGTGACTATTGTGAAAATTATTAGTGAAAAAATTATTCAGTGAAACCATTTACCTATTTTTAACTTCCTTACTTTTAGCTAAGTTTCTTTTTTTAATGGATAGTGCGTCAATGGTGTGTGTATAAATAAGTACCTACCAATAAACATACTAAAATTGTCTATCAATAGATTCTAAACAGAATTCCAAAGATGTTTTCAATAAATATTAAAAAAGGATATATTCTATTTGAAAAAAAATCTGCCAATGGAATTACTCTTCAAATATCTGGTCCAGGTTTGTAAATATCCTGCACCTTCAACACATAATTTTATCAGGTATAATGTTGTTTATTACCTGTCGTTGATTTATTTCAAAAATTTTTGTGACTGAAATACGTCGTGGATAAGTACAATGTCCTCTGCAATTTCACTGCACATAAATTATAAGTATAATGTTGGTGAAGCCTGCAGAAGAGACATAGTACAGAAGTTTGGTCGAAGTCGGACTAATCCTTTATTTGGTGCCTGTCAACCAAGCGTAAATTTACGGATTCGGCGACTGCCGCAGTGACCTGCTTCCGAGGTCAGAAATCACTTGTGTTTGCTTTGGGCCATTGAGCCACATAATACAAGCCATTAATTATCTCCGCTCATCAGAATAAGGTGATATAATGTTTCCCTACGTCTACAAGCAGAAACTAAGTTGTTTTTACATACTTTGCTATCACTTTGATAAATTAATTTTGTTTTTGCAATCAACGAGCGTAGAGACATATCAAACTACACTAATAACTGAAATTATTCCAGTATTTGAGTCATTTCAGTCAGTGCAAGGTACCATTTTTAGTACTTTAAATACACTTTTCTTATTCTTCACTGATATTGCGATATAGGTATTATTTATTGATAATGGGTTCGAATTCAACCATTATATTTTTAATGTAACAATTTGGCTTAAATGCTCGTTGGCATAATTTAGCATACATTTTTCCTTCGATATTTAAAAAATATGGATATATGGATTATATAATAATATAAACAATAATAGTGTGTAAATTTTACCCAGTAAAGAAATTAAGACATCACAATTAGTTCTGACCAGAATTTAAAGACAAGACAAAGAGGAAAGGTGACAATTAGAGAACGTAAAATCAATAAATTAATTACTCTTAAAAAGTAACAGCTACTGGACATAGTATAATGGTAAAAGATAGTTTTGATTCTTGTTAGTGAATACAGAAGCCACGACAATCAAAAAAGCAAAAAAACTATTAGGTACGTCATCAAGGAACAACAAATACAAAAGAAAGACGTTTTTAAGAATTATAAGAAAGTAAATTACAAATCAAATACAAAATCCAATCATTTAGTAGAACTGCTACATCTCCAATGATATTGAACTACCCGCGGTTTTATGTTTGCGAACAGCTCGCGATCATACAACAGCCTGTTTCAAAATGTTTATGTTGATATTACGAATATCTCATATAATACTGACATCTTTGTATTTGTCCAGATCGAGCTCATCCAAATTTTTATCTGCTGTCGAAAGTTGTGTATTCACCAGCAAATATATCGCAAATAGTTCACACACAGTTTCACTTTTTGCTTGCATTGTTCACCAAGAACTTCAGCAAGTATTCTGGGTTTATAGGTAAATAAATATGTTATCCTACAAAACGGATCAAATTCTCGCTTGCGCTGCCTATATTATTCAAGGCATTATCTAAGCGTCAGAGAAGGCATCCGCGAAACTAATGAAGGCGCCTTTTTCAAAACCGGCTACAGGAGCAAGGGGATTTAGAAACTTTTGTCGCATTCTTTTGTGCTTTATTTGTATATTTAGTTAATTTAACATTAACAAAACTTCCTCTTCCAGTTATTTCCCTATATGCATCATAACTTTTTTATCTGTCACTCTTAGCGTAAACGAAAAGTATCGTGTTTAACGTGTATAATTATTTTAAGACAATTTTTCCAATTGAAAATGAAATACAATTAAAAAACTGTGTTGTAGCTGCTATAGGGAGAATCTTAATTGAAAACAGTGGTGATGGTGAACTAAATTTAGTTCTCCTAAAAACGCAAGAGAATATGTACAAAAACCAACATACCAGAATGGGAACAAATGGATATTAGATGCTTTATGCTGTTCACAAAACGGAAGGATGTCGAGTTACTCTGACACGATTACAAGAAAAATTGAGTGTACCTACTGTACACCATCATTAAAAAACTTAAATCCAAATGAAGGGAAACTAAGAACTATAGGCGGGTGCTAATAAAGGAGACTGACATTCGCGCTATAAAGTTGAACTATCTGGACAAAATTAAGTATTATAGGAGTCAAAGTAGGCCAATTGCCTGTTTAGATGAAACTTACATTTGTGCAGCCATATTAGTTCCACCAGGTGGAGAGACAATACCAGTATAGGTTTGCTATCAACCATATCTAAAGGCAAAGAACTCGCAAAATTATGAGAAGTAGTTTACAAGTTGATTCTCCCCCCGAATTGTGTTGTAACTACTAATGCCCCATATCATAATGTACAAATAATACAGAAAGCACCTACCTGCAGGTACACAACAAAAATGGTAGATTTATTAATAAAAAAAAATGTACTTTTTTCGTCGAATTAGCTTAAACCACAGCTAAAAGAAATTATTAAACATAATAAAAAACAACACATTGTTTACAAATTCGATTGTCTACTCCAAGAACAACGGGCAGGTGGCTTTGAGGGTCCCACCCTAGCATCCTGATTTAAATACGATTGAAATGATATGGGCTCAATTTAAAAACAACGTAGCAGAGAAAAATGTTTTATTTAAATTAGAAACTGTGAAAACTCTTGACAGACGAAGAATTTTCATCAGTTACTGTCTAAGATTGGACGAAATGTTGCCAACATGTTAAAGTTGCAGATAATTACTTGCAAAACGAGATTCGAGTTGATGTGGTGGTAGAACACTTGACAGCTTCTGATAGTGACAGTTCTAGTGATGAAGACGATTCCGAAAATTTATCATATTAGAGACTGTAGTAGGTTACTTAAATACATGTTTATTTGTTTATTCATTTTTTTGTACCAGTATTCCAGTCGAACTAGAGTTTGAACGTAAAAAATATTAGTAGTAATTTTATTGCACTTTATGACGGAGAACAGTATGTAGAATGATAATATCAAAAAAGTAACTCGAAAGAAGTAACGCTAAGTTGACAAATTGCAAATAAGTGGCAAATTTACGCGTTTTTTCACTTTTTTTCTGCCCACGAAAATCTAGACGACTTATCGAAAAACTAGTAATTTTTTGTTATAGGCACTTAAATTACCTACAGTTTAATGTAGCTTATTTTTACGGTAACTTTAAGAAAGAGAGAAATCACCTACGGCTCTATGTTCTCAAGATAACTTTTTTATAACGTTGATTGTTAATTAATTATTGGACGTATTTATTTCCAAAAAGTTTTGCATTGATAGTTCATGTAATAAATGCGCTAGGATCAGTAAAAGTTAACGTTAATGAAAGGACTGCACGCGGGAAAAGGAATGCTGGTCCCGCGCATGCGTGTGAACGTCTCTCTCGGTCGTGCGCGAGATTTTTTACTTGATTCGAAATTCGAGTCAAAAATCTCGCGCGCGTTCAGGGGCTACGTTCACGTGCGTGCCTAGGCCCGGAGCTCCTTCTCCCACGAGCACGTCTTTCATTAACGTTAATTTTAACTGCTACTAGCGTTTATTAACTATCAATGTAAAACTTTTTGGAAATTAAAGTTTAACCCTTTAACAATTAACGTTATAAAAAAGTTATATATTGGGAACAAAGAGGCGTAGCTGATTTCTCTTTGTTTAAATCACCGTAAAATTAAGCTCTATTTAATGCAAAAAAAGAGCGAATTCTCGAGCGGCTTTTGCCTGACTCTGGGACAATTTGTTTATAATTTGTTGGCTGTAAAGGGCAACTTAATTTTAACTTTTTGAAATTTTTCTTTTTCGATACGTTTCTTTGATCAATTAAAAACTATATTTAACATATTGGCCTCTAAAATTAACGTTTGGTAATTAAACAATTAGTTGCAAAAAACAACACAAAATTAATTAACAAATACCTGAAGTAATTTCACAGTCAAATCGGCCTTTGGCACAAATATTGGTCTTTGGATTGAGAGTCTTTTCCATAAATTTCATCAACATCCATTGCTTTTTGCAATAATAATGAGCAATTTTCTAAAATTTATATTTCCGCATTCGACTATCTTACAGTTAACAAATTAGTAAAAATGACTCTAGGTATCCTAAATTGTAGGTAATATTGTGATCATCTAGATTTTCGTGAGTAGTAAGTGAAAAGACAAGTAAATTTGCCACTTATTATTTGCAATTTGCAAACTTAGCGTCACTTCTTTCAAGTTACCTTTTTAATATTATCATTTTACATATTATTACCCGTCATAAAGTGGAATAAAATGTAGAATAATATTTTTTTCAAGTTTTCGGGTTTTATGATCTAATTCGACTGGAATACAGCGAATCCAGTTCATTTATGATTTGTACTCTACTGTACTACATATAAATTTACCTTACATATGTTTTAATATTCTGAAAATAACATGGAAAATTTCAAGGAACGCCCATGCCTTGGTAAATTATTACAGTAGTACCGGTAACAGAACTTTATTGGCTTATTCTTTTCTTGGAATTCTATCTCAAGAAATATTGTACGTACTGTATTTGCGGTTACTGTAAACCCTGACCATACATGCCGCCATGCCACAGGGATACCCTTTTTGATCTCGAAGAAGAGCGAACGTACAACTGGTCATTTAGTCTGGCGGCGGCGCAGCAAATGCACTTACGCGCCTTGTGTATAGGCCGGTACGGTCCCATTCACTATTGTCCAGCAAGTCGCCATTAATCTTTCGTATTGTCAGCATGTATATACAGAAGAGATACTTATCGTAGCGAAACAAAAGAAATCAAATTGAATACCGCGCTCTGAGCCGGCATGGATCGTGATCGTCTTTTTGCTAGTAAACGGTTTTATTTCTATTAACTTGTTTAACCCGCGGATATTTCGTGGAACGGAACAAACGTGGACTGGCAGTCAGATAAAGAGCTCATTCCCTCGTTGCTGCGACATCTATTAATGCATTTTTTATCGTTTCCAAGTTTGATACGGAAATGACAAACTGTCTGGAAACAATTGTTTAAACCTTCTTATATCCTGACAAAAAATAATAACTTGATATTATGGTAGACAAGTTGTTAAAAACCAAAAACTCTTTCTATTACTCTTTCTAACTCTAACAAGCTGTAACAGCTATATTATGACAAATACTTCTCTAACAAAAAACAAGATATTTCTTCCTAAAACAATTATTACACGGGTCAACAAGGGTCAAGAAGCAGACACACTAATATGCATTCCCGAAGGATTTTAGTGCGCTGAATCCGAATCTGGCCGCAGAATTGCTCTATCACGTCATGTTTTTGAGATATCCTAACCTAAAAGTGCAAAAACACTGTTTTTCGTCATATTTGAGGTTATGTAGTAATGTCATCTATCCTTTTTCAAAAAAAACTTTCGAATGCCGTTGAGTTTGCTCAAATATTTTTTTTTCGTTGAGACATTACATGTTGAAATTTCTAAGTTTATCTGTTTCTTAATATATGAAAATCTACTAAGGATCCCTTACACGTCAAACAGTTGATTGCAGTTCAGAAACTTCATACTCAGAAACCTTCAATACATACTAACTCAAACTCACAAACACCAAATCCACAAACCCACAAACCCCAATCCCACAAAACCCGAACCTACAAACTCCAAGCTTACAAACCCCAAGCCCACCAACTCCAAACCCACAAACCGTATGGGTATGAAGTTTCTGAATTGCAATCGACTGCTTGATGTCTAAGGGATCCTTAGTAGAT
>NW_019416410.1:550014-556360 GCF_000390285.2 Anoplophora glabripennis
TACACACAGAAAATACTGTTGTAAAAATTCACACAATTGTTCCTAAAATCGTGACAGGAATAAATTGTATCAGACTTTCATACAATATTGTTTGAATATTTAAGAATATCTATAATTTGTTGGTAATAATTTTACAACTGTACAAAAGAATCACATTGTAAATGTCAAATTTTCTCACAATTTTTTCCTGTCACGATTTTAGGAACAATTGTGTGAATTTTTACAACAGTATTTTCTGTGTGTAGTCATGCTTTTATAGTACTTACGGATCATAAGTAGCTCTCTATCAGTAGGTACAAAATAGAAGTGATAACTATGGTACGATACATTGTAGGTTACATATCACACACACACGACTATTAACGGTTATAAATTCCTTTAAAAAGAGGATAAAAATACGGTTTCAATCAATCATTGAAGAATATTTATTTATTTATTTTATCACAACAAAGCGAAATAGGTGTCCAGAATTAGTAAACAAATATTTTTTTACAAACATATGTAAACAAACATAAGTTATATAAAAAACATAAGGAAATAAGATATGAAAAGTTAGTTAAATATTTTTAAAAATTTATAATAGATTTAATAGTTTTTGAAAATAGTTTTTAATAATATTAAAAGATATAAATTAAAAAAATACATATTAAATGTCTTACATTGTATTATTTGGAGAATTTTGCTTAGATTAAATTCTACAAAATTGTATATGTGGATTTAATCTGCATATATTTCTTTACTCAGTACTCAAAATATTATTTTAAAATGTTATGCCCTGGTAGATCAGCTTTTGGGCGGCGGATTCGGATTTTTTCGGACACAAAATCTATGTATCCATGTCTCTGAAACAGAACGTTTTTTTTATTTCAGAAAATATCATACATCGGCATACATTAATAATTTGTTAAGATAAAAACATGTGTATGTCGTTGGGGTAGCTAACAAAAAGCAGCGGCCTAAAGTGAGAGCCCTAAGTTACGCCAGATGTAGTTACGTAAGAAGTAGACTGGAATGATACAATTTTGTAACATGGTGATGTAGGACGAAAATCAGCGAAGTAGATTCCCATGCATACCGATTTTCACTAGTTTAGCAATAAGTAGGTATGTTATGATTCAATTTATTGAAAACTTTACTAAAATCTTTATACATGAATTCTACCTGTATTTGACAGTCCAACAATATGTATTCAGAATAATTTATCAAATTTGTTTATATTATTTAAAAATCTATGTTGTTCTTCAATCACACTTGGCTTTACTTTATTAAGGAGATTATACCTACATACACAATTCTTTCAAGAACCCTACTGAAAATAGTTCTGAAATTGGAATGATATAAGCCTGCTTTCATAAATTCCGAAGAACACGTTCATCAAAAGACTTAATTAAAAGTAATTGTTAACAGAGCACATAAACTATTAGCACACCTTTTAACAAAATATGACGGTGTACCATTAAAACCAACCCTCTTATTTTCACTGAAATAACGTACAACGTTAAAACCTGCTCTGAAGTGACGCATATACAGGGTGATTCACAACTTATCCAAAAAAATTTGGAAATAGATGCCTCATAAAAAATGGAGTCAATATCGTAAAAAAAATCCTTATAGTTTCCGAGAAAAAAGTTGTAGTATTTACAATCCTTACATCGCTGGACTACTGTAGTCTCTAGCGTCATTCGCGTTGTGCGCTGTGCCCTGTACGCAACGCGCTCTCTCTCTCTCCCCCCACGTGTCCCCAAGTGATTCCGAATAGTGTTTACATTAGTTTTTCATGTGTCAACAATGGCTTACATGTATAGCAACTCGGAGTTGATGAAGATTGTTTTAATTTATGGTGAAGCATGACAACATTTGTGTTATGGTGAAGCAAGACTACATTGTAGTAGTGGGGCGCACAATAGGCCTAATTAGGCCGCAGTGCAATGGGACTTATTAGGACCAACCACTAGAAGAAGAAGAAGACTACATTTGTGTTAGTTCGTAGAAACTGGATAAGAAGGGCCCAAATGTGTAACATCAGGTATGTCAAATTATTTTATTAATTAAAACCACAAATAAATTGTATTAATTAATAATAACAGTTGCGGCAAAAGCAGTTGAATTTACTGATATAAAATAGGTGTTATAAAATTTTATGTATTTCTTTTCTTGCGAAAGAAATTCTTTCAATTTTTTGTCCATTAATGCTGCATGCTTTGCCTTGAGCAAGGTTAGGTTTTACAGTGGACCAGTTTCCAGTGCCATGCAGAAGTGTATTTTTAAATCATTTTCGAAATGCCTTTTTCGATTTTTTTTTACAAAATTGTATTTGTAAGTTCTGAATCACCCTGTATTATATTAAGTTCATAACAATCAAAGATTTGAACAGTATTATTGAAAATTGTTTGGCTGCATGATTCAAAAATTTTAAAATCGGTTACTTACATTGCGTCCTCCACTGATATGGATGTTTGAAGGCTTGTCTGAATATTCAAAACAAATTATAATCATTCCGATTTTTATTTATTTATTTCATTTATACACATAATAGTAGTTAAATTGTCAATAATGCCACCCGGAAGCGAGAGAAATCTTTTTCCACGAAATTCGCGATTCATGAGTAATAGTCCAAAAACTGTATCAAAGGGAAAATAGATGAAAGCCAATTATTTTGCTTTATTTTCTCAACAATTTCAGTCACATTATTATGCATTATGCAATCCATTCATTTGGCTATTTGTTATTCAAATATGTAGACACTAAGTAGGTAATGCAAAATTTTACAGAGTGTGATAAAAGATGACCGATTTTGTCTATAAGCTGACTACAGCGTCTTAACATATTGTAGATGTTGAGCATCATACAAGTTAAAGTGCTCTTATATTTGGTTAAAAAATTACGACGAAATTTAACAAAGTCATATGAATAACAGGCATTTCATTTTATTCATGAATAACTTAATTACTTAAAATATTAGTCATTTCAAAAATAACTTAATGTCATGACATTAAAGATATAAATAATTACTTACACTATATTTCGCCATTCTCGAGAATGGCGCATCGTAGCAACATGCACTAGGAACACATTTTTGTAATGACCATAGACCAGAGCCATTTATTCCATAGTGTTTTGACCCGCTGAGTTCCAATATAAATTCAAAATTTCCGAATTTTTGTGTTTCAAAAAACACTTCTACAAAGCGGTTTTCGAGATTTCAAATTGACTTGAGTAGTAAGTAGTCATTAGAATTTATAATCTCATTGCACCATAACTAAACATCATAATTTCATAATCCGGTAAACCCATAACCCCGCAGCTCCATAACTCCGTAACTCCATAACCCCGTAACAACATAATCTCCTATCACATGATCCAAGATATGAGTGGGTGTAAAACCTCGAAACTTTGAGTTAACATGGATTTCTTACGTCAGAAATCCAATACTATAAATATGGATAACCTCGCCGTCCCAATACTCAGAACATGCAACCCCTATGAGATTTTTTTTCTTTATATCTAGTACTTTGAGTTACTTTGTAAATCTGTATAATCCAAGTCATGAGTCTTACAAGTCCCATGTTAAGGGAATACAGAGTTATGACACGACTACAGTTCATCAGAGTTTCGTGGTTATACATTACCGTACAGCCTGGGTTATTGGGTTAAGGGATTATAAAAGTCAACCAAAAATTTAGTCATGTAGGTTCGGACTCCCGATATCTGAAATTTATTTTGCTACCGATGGTTATGGAGTTACGAAGTCATGGGGTTATGGTGTAGTGAGATCATGTATTGAAATGAATTTTCGGTTATAAAGAGCAAAACACGAAACAATCCTGGAATCCTGACTTCAGAAGGTCAAATGATAGCGTCTACCCACGAAATTGTATGCACAAAACAACTATATAAATGTTACATCACTCTAATATTCTTATTTATATAGAGATAGAGTTCCTTGCTGGGTCGCGAAAATCAAAAAAGTAGTGGTTTTTGGCCAATAGCGGAGGATGCGCAGGGTTTAAAATTTAAATTCGGATTCGACATCCTCAAAAACGGAAGAAGGGTCTCCAAGTTCACAAACATTTCCCTACCTTCAATATTCTTTCACTACACTATTCTATCTTGAACGTTACGCCTTTCTGAACACATATTGGAACAGTTATTTGTTACTAGAGCGCGCCACGTATGGTCAAGTTTTATAGTTACACCCTGTATATCCTAAAAATATACTTATGTGTAATAAATTACAACGACAAATTTATTCCACCATTACACTTTCAGATATTTTTCCTTTTGGTTGTGTATATGGAGCTCTAAGTAATAATTTATATCTATTAATAAAATAATAACTGTTTATTTAAAGAGTTGCGTGTATATATAATTCATAAATAAATCATGTGGAAGTGCATATTTTATTTGCATAATTACGTGCAATTTTAACTATGCCACTTAGCGGAAGAGACGGCACTTGCACAGCACAGCAATGAACTAAATGTTTAATTTTTTCCCGATGAAATTAAATTTCCTCCATTATTTTTGAGTCAAGCATATTATTATGTAGTCCATGTAAATACCATTCTCTGTGAATTTTTGTCAATTCTCGTAATAAAGTCGCATGGTACACAAACTTTTTGCAAACTGGGAGAGGATAGTTTTTTATAGTATAATGAACCTGTTTTATTTTTGATTTTTTTTATGTCTGAATTTAAAAATATTTCTTTTTATTTCGGATTATTTTACCCCGGCGGCGAGAATTATTGATTTTTATACATATATACCAAATATCCGCTTGCGGGTCCGACCGGCCGATACCCCACTCTGACAAGCCGTTAGTCACGTGGAGGTCCCACCATGACTGGTGTCAATCCGGTGGGGATTTGGGCAACAAAAGCCCTCGACATTCCCCGAAACCGGCAGTTCAGATTCAGAACTCAATACCGATCAGACGTCCTCCGCCAGCAAGTACTCTCCACCAAAGCCAGCCAGGAATAGCCAGTGAACCCAGTAAGAATTATTTTCCTTTATTATTATCCGTTCCAACCGGGTACAAGTCCGAAAAGATTTGTACGCTTTAAGTGTGGAATTACTGTGGGCCCGAGAAGAATATTCTTGGTAACCCACACACAAATTCCACCATCCATCTCAACCCGCACGACAGAGCAATCGTTGGATTCGGCGTGTAAACCCAATCCTGACGAAGCCTGTGTGTTTACTACAGCGTTGCTTGGTGTCCCGCACCCTGATGTACGCTGAGTAATAGGGGATATGTGAACTAAGACCTAGAGGTTCGGCGTGTACATCCAATCTCCGGTTCGTTCCATATAGTATACGTACGTTTCTCCCTGGTCGGCGTGTATACCCATCAGACCGAGAAGCGTTGTATACTGAGAGTCCGACAACATCGGTCACCAGGACGTATAAAACTTAAAGGCCAGTACGAACTGTAAGGCGAAATACTTCGGATCCCGTTTACCATCCTATTTTTCCGCCTTGCACCGCCTGGGTTTTCTTCGCTGGTTATTGCTACCGCTTACTGCTTACTGCATACCGCTTACTAATTTTACATTGCTTGCTAGGCCGTAATACCGATATTTGAGCGCCGACTTGTTTAAAATAACTCCGAAACAATTCCGAATAAATTTTGATTTATTTTCAGAATCAGCGGGGACCAGTAAAAACGTCTGCAAATAATTTACTATCTTTTTTTTCAAACCGTTTAAATTCACCTTGTTCTTTGTTACTTAAAAACCGTCTATTATTGTAGAGTAATAAATATTTTGTTTTTGATTCCGTTCGTAAATATTTATTTCTTTTCAAAGGTGATATTATAGTTTATAGTTTTGTCTCTCTAACACCGATTTTGTATATAATTTCTGTTTAATAAATTTGTAAATATTTCCAGTCAGTTCATAGTGGGTAGAAATAAAAATTGACACAATTTGTATTTGTACTAGGTATTAATATTTTCCCTGAATAAATCTAGTAAAACTTAATAGGTTTATTTCTTTCACCGTCGAGGAAAACGATAACATTCCGAAACCACAAAAACGCTGATATCGTTTTGTAGAACTCCCGTTAAATTTCATATTTAAAATAAAACTACACTGAGAAAACTACTCTCTGCCGTACTCTCTGCCGTTTTCTCATAAAAGAAATTCATTTGACCCCTGGAATTTATTTTCTTCACTGTAGCTACCTGTGCACTTTACTCTAAACCGAGGGTAAGGGTTACGTGGAGTTTCCCCCACGTAAAATTTAGGGAAACTGGCGCCCGAGATTAAAACCGACTATATAAGTTATTAACTAACATTACCGTTTAGAGTCCAGTCCGAGGAATAGAAGACCTTTCCGAAAAATT
>NW_019416410.1:557158-573220 GCF_000390285.2 Anoplophora glabripennis
AAAATATCAAATCGGCTATACTTTTTTTTATAAAAATATGCATAGAGACCCCTCTATCTCCACCACTGGAACTAATATGCGATGATTTTCTGTGTCAAATTATTTGCCCTCAAATACTAAGTCTTTCGCCGCAACATGATGATTTTTTTTGTCAGCGGTTATTTAGTTAAAAAATAAATAAATAAAACAAAAATAAAATTCAACGCCCTGTATCTCAGAAACGAAGCGTTTTAAGACCCATAAATATAGAAACTTTTAGTCTTAAAATGAGGTCTTCTAAAGCCTCCTGAAGTCCTGCTATTTAAACCTGAGACACCCTGTATAAGTTATTAACTAACATTACCGTTTAGAGACCAGTTCGAGGAATAAAAGACCTTTCCGAAAAATTAAATTACAGGGGGTGTACACACCATAGTTAAAAGTAATAAAAATTTACACCGAACAATCCATAGAGAGAGAACCGAGGAAAAGTGCGTCACAATAGTAGGTAGAAAGTATCTGCAATAATCAAAATCATTTAAAATGCAAAACGTTGCTTAAACTTTATTAAAACTTATTGGAAACCTCTTGAATCGTCCCCGACATACGTACTACATAAAAAAAGTAAATAGTTGTGGCCGTAAATGGCGTGCCGTCCATTTTTTATCACTTTTTATTTGTTATAAACAGGACTTGCTATTTCAGTTTTAGATAATCCTCAGTTCTACTTTAGTTTTCATTTGGGAAACGTATATATTTTTTATTGTGAAAGTTATAATTGAATAAATGTTTAAGTGAAGTCGAATACTTTATGATTTAATTATAACTGCGGAAGGACAATATGCTTGTGGCCTAAATAGTACGTAACAAATGTGAATAGACACTTTAAAATGGCCCGTCAATACGGTTATAATGAAATAATGGACATCGTGGTGACGTACGACCGTTGAATATTGCAAGTTAGCTGCACATCTTTATGCACAGCGATTTACAAATATACATGCAGCAACTCTTGTGAAGAGAGTCAGATGTATCGCTGAAGCCAGCGGTTCCAAATAAGTTTTCATCATATCAGTGTGGTAAGGCAGTAGATATTAAAAAGATAATTCGTTTTGCAAAAACCATTTCTGCCAATCGAGGGTTATTGTCAGCTTGGGTTATGAGGTTATATGGGGTTATTGATAAAACCTGACGTGATGCGGTTAAATGGATCACGGATTCGAATTCAGCGACCCCGAAAACATGTAGTAAACATAGTCTGACCCGAAAAAGGTTTTTTTGTGTGGCTGTCTAATTTATTACCCCTTTTTAAAATTAAGCTCAATGAAATGAAAAAATTCAAGAGATATCATTTGTTCAGTACTGATGAATGATATTCAGATGCGAATTTTTCACAAAATATCATAACTATTCAAATTTGTATTGTAAAAAACAGAGAAAAAGAAACCAAGCGTTAGATTAACGCTTAATTATTAATTATTAAGAGTTTTAAGAGTAAAATATTTACCTTGAAATGTCCTGATGAATTACCCCATTCATTATTTTGGAGTACTAGCGAAACACCCTGTATCACGATATGTTTATCACTATGCACTCCGCATCACTTTTTATACAAAGTATAGAAGTAATAGTAAATAACATAAATGTTGTTATCTAATTTTACTTAGAAACCGACACTGGTGCCTCATTAAAAAAAAATTGTGAATATTAAATGAACTGAATTTGGCTAAACATTTCAGTAATATTTTATCGAAAAATGAAGATATCCTAAAAAAATTATCAATCAGTTGACTCAACTAAAAGTATAAAGGTAACATGTAAACACAAACTAAGCAATCTGGTATACTCTGTGCAAATAAAAATTAATTCAGCTTATTTCCAAAACTTTCCGTTTGCCGCAAATTTCATTAACTCCGAAATATATAAATTATTCATAAAGCAACGCCAAGAGAAGAACATCCATAAAGAAAAAAAATTCTCTACTGCTTTCTTAGAACTTAAAGTGATATTTTAGCTTGTACGAGTATATTTATATAGATAGAGCTTGTCGCCTTTAACAACTTTCTCTCGAGTTTAATAGTTCTAAACTGAATAGGCCTTAGGAATTTAATTAGCCTGTAGCGCCCTACAAAATGCTAACTTAAAGACGTCTTTTCTTATGTCGGGATTTTCTTAAGCAGTTGTTTTGTCCTTTATACCCAACGGAAAATTCTCCCCTTTGCTTCGTTTGTTTAAACCACGTTCTACACAAAGGCAATTCCGAAAGCTACATCTATTTTAGTGTACCTAAAATTAAAGTAAATGAAGAAAAATCTTTTATACATGCCTCATTTGTTATTCTACTAAGAGCGGTATAGATAAAATTCTAATTCTAAATTATAAAATTCTACTAGTTTCTGAAATATAATTTAAAAACTGAGGGGGGCTAAAAATCAACAAACGCGCTCATAAAATAAATGCCTTGAGCATGAAACCATAAAAATGCGACATATCGTTAGATTTGTAATTATTTTCTGCAGTTAACCACATGAAAAGGAGTTGACTGTCATATCCCGAAAACTGTAAAAATTGATTTCATCATTGCAACTAGTAAGATGTCTAGAAGCTGAATAAGCTCATTTTCCAATATTTTTTAATTGCATTTTACGAATTAGATAAAATATCTTAAATCTAATTTCAGCAAGGTATTGGGCAACTTTTTTTATTCCTAATAGATTACGGTATTCCTGTAGTCTGCTATTAAATGATTCTGGTCCAGAAATGACACTTATAATGTGAACAAAAATAGGCATGATGACAGATTTTGAAAAAGTAATCTATGATGTTCGGAAGTATTTACTATTTCCAAAAAATATCTTATTTCTGTAGAAAATAAGTTTAGTTGAAAAATATTGACATTTTAATTTTAAGACTAAACTCACACAAAAACTGTCGCCGGTGTCATGGCGTCTACGTGACGTCACATCTATGTTTGTCAACAGTAAACATAATGTGCTAATACTTTGTATCGCAAGACTCGTTAGTTAAATGAAAATACAAAGTAGCAGCACCCAAAACAGTTTATGCATTTTATTTACCCTCGAATTGTACTTTGGTATAATAATGGATACACATTATCTCTCCATGAAAATATTAAAACATTAAGAAAATTTGATACCTACTACATAGTTGTCATCAAATTAATGTAACATTAATTATTTCTACTTTTTATTTGTACTGTAGTTGCAATTAGCTACACCGAAATAACCCTTTTGAAGTCCTGATAAACACATTTGTAGCTGCCATCTGCACATATCTTTCTTTTTCCACATCATTTTTAAAAGTTTTCATATTCGTGGTACACTTAATTTCAATAATACTGTCTTCACAAATTCCATCAGGCAATCCTGCTATCATGGGATAGTTTTTGCAAAGCATTATAGCACATCTTTTAATTTTTTCCCCAGTCTGGTACTTCTAGTTTTCCTCACTTCATCCTCCAACATTCTATCGCGTTTCATGGCCGATGCGTCTCGAGATTTTTTCTCCCATTATCAACGTGATCAGTGTTGCATCATTGGTTTTGGACTAAATTCAAAAACTCATGAGGCCGTCACCAAGAACAGCTTCGATGTTGGTCTCGTCTCTTCTTCAACTTTCATGTCATATTCATCAATCAACACGAGTTTTTTCAAAAATGTGTCGCAGGACTGTTCTTTGTATTTCAGCACCAATTTATGCATGGATTAACTTTTGATCACAAACATAGCCTTTTTCAAATTTTATTAACTCCCAGTTGTTGAGCTTTATTTTCTTTCCTTCTTTTAGAAACTTTTCAAGTACCTAACGTTTCCTGATTATGGTTTTGGTAACACAAAACTAAGCAACTGATAGTTGGGAAACATAAAATATTTAAACGAAGATAAATACTGCGGATATTGTCGAAGTACAAATGAAACAAAATGACATTTACATAGATATGACGTAATTCGCTCTGATTGGTATTCAACCTATCATTGCGGTTTGCTGTATTTTGTAGTTTTATTTTATGAAAAATATTCTCAATCTCGCTCATAATATAAAAATAAATAGGTTTTTTATAATCCATGAATCATATTCATTCAATACATTCATAATTTTAGTGATTCTTGGTTACTGTCATCATGCCTATTCAGATTCCTTATTGATGTCTTTTTAAACAGTGAAACATTAAAAGAGAATATTTTTTTGGTGGAAAGAATACCACTCTATTTGTTGTAAAATTAAAGTATAACAAGCAGTATTTCAAAAGAAAATCCAAAAATAATTTTTCGTAAAAATGATATTAAAATTTGGTGATGTTAAAATTATGTTAGTTTCTCTAAAAAGAACCATCATAATTAGTTACACCGCTACCACATTCTGATAAACAACAGCAGCGCCCTAATTTATGTATTTCCTTTTACTTAAAAGTGAAAAGTTAATCCTTTTTTACCATATTTCATCTATTTTTGTTAGCTTTATGAATACATATTTAATAAGTATTAACCAAGAACCTTATTTAATTCTAGAAGTGTTTTCTGACTTCCAAACTCCCACACCTTTCCTTTGATCATTGTTGTTAACACGCCAATATTGACTGAAAGAGGTTTAATTTCGGATTCAATAAATTTAGGCCAAACCAATTTTCACAAATTCTATATTTAACTTTGTAAGGTCATAACTTATTTACTTGTACCATTACTAAAGGATGTTCCCTATATTATTAAGTACAACATAAATATTAGAAAATAATTAAGCAACTAGCGCTCAAATTATAAGAATATAACTGCTTGTATGTCGATTTTACATAAAAATAGTGTGGAATTACTGAAAAATGATATATTAATAATTAGAATTAGGGTAGTTTTATGTAAATACATAAAAGATAGACAATTTTTTTTAATGGAATATCGGTTCATGTTATGATTTAAAGCCCTCTGTTGTGTTGGATTTGTTGGATTATCCACCAGATTCAAAGATTTTCTTGATTTGTAACGCTTGTAGTAGTAGTAGTAGTAAAGGGGCGGCCTCAGCCTGGCAATTAGGCCACAAGTGGGCCCTTTTTGCCTACCCCGCCGTCCCATCAGCTAACCACTCTCTGCCTCTGACCCTCCTCGAACCTACCCGATGCCCTAATGAACGCCAGGATTTTGGTCCATGGAAGGTCTCTCACCTCAACCCCTTGCAGCTCTTCAACACCAAAGACTTTATGTCTTATTTTCCCAAAGGCTGCACACTGTCCCAGAAGGTGGACAGGGGTGTCCTCCCCTTCGCCACATTTCGGGCATCGAGGGTCCTCCTCAATTCCTATTAAGCTTAAATGCCTCCTAAGTCTGCAGTGGCCTGTCAGAACCCCCACCATTTGGTTTAGGGCTCTTCGACTGAGGCTCAGCAGCCATCTTGTCTTGGATTTGCTAGGTCCATGTATAAAACTATGGGCCTGCCTGCATCCTCTATTTCTCCTCCAATCCAGACCTAAAGTTTGATAGGCCCACTTATTGAGGGCCCCATTAATGCTGCCTCGTGTGATACCTAAGATTGGTTCAGGTCCCTGTCCAGGTCCCCTGGACCCAAGACGAGCTAATTGATCCGCCCTCTCGTTACCAGGGATGCCCCTATGGCCTGGGACCCAAACCAACTCTACTTCTTTTCGTCTGGCCAAAGACTCTAGAGCGTCTCCACATTCTTGGACAAGGGCAGACCTAGTCCTCGGGGAGCTAACCGCTCTGAGCGCGGCCTGACTGTCGGAGCAGATAAAAATCTTCTCCTCTGCACAATTCCTTACCTCCTCCTTGCTTGCTACCATCAAAATAGCAAAAACCTCAGCCTGGAAGACTGTAGCATACATACCCAGTGAAAAGCTTTCCTGGATGCCGCTGCCTTCCAGATAAATTCCTGCTCCTGAAAACTCGTCTTCTACCCGAGATCCATCAGTATAGCACACTAGGGATCCCGGGGAGAACATATCACCATCCTGCTTCCACTGCTCTCTCGAGGGGAAAGTGGTGACATACTTCCTTCCTAACCTAAGCCGGTCCTCTGCTTCCGTAACCCTCATGGCGGATATTGGGATGTCCCTCTCCGCCCTGAGGGCCACGGCAGCATGGCCCTCAGTGCGTCCTTTAGCTCTCCAACCGCCGGCGTCCCTTATCCTAAGGTATGCCGCCATCGCCTCCCTCATAATCCATGTAGGAAGGGTCGGCAGCCCCAGAAGGACCTCTAACGCGGCAGTTGGGGTCGTCCTCATTGCCCCTGTAATACCTAAGCAGGCAAGTCTCTGGATTCTCACCAACTTCCTGGCTACCGTCACCCGGTCCACACACGGCCACCAGACCAAGGCCCCATACTGTAGCCTCGGCCTAACCACCGCCGTGTACACCCAGTGAAGCACCTTTGGATTGAGTCCCCAGTTTTTGCCAACTACCTTCCTTAACTGCCAGAGGGTTGCCACTGATTTCCGGGTAATCCTCTCAACCTGTGGCCCCCACGACAGTTTGCTGTCCAAGATTACCCCCAAGTATTTGACTTCCCTGACCAAAGTCAGGGGCCTCCCATACATGGTTGGAGCCCTGAAATCACCTATCTTCCTTCTCCTTGTAAATAGGATCATCTCAGTCTTCTTTGAGTTGACTGAGAGCCCCATCTCCTCGCACCACCTCTCTATGATCCTACAGGCTCCCTGCATTCTGTCGCATACCACATCCAAAAACCGGCCCGCGACTAGAACCACGCCATCATCGGCGTAAGCCTGGGCATCACTATATCCCTCCGAGGTTAGGCGTTCCAGGAGACCGTCCATTACTAGGCACCATAGAAGCGGGGAGAGGCAGCTGCCTTGAGGGCATCCCCCTCCCACTCCCAGGTCCCTACGACAGTCCCCCATGACTGCTCTAACCTTTCTTTCCTTCAATGCGGAACTCACCCATTCGACCACGATAGGCGATGTGCCCCGGTTTTGGAGCGAGTTGCATATGGTCTCAGTTTTTGCCTTGTATGTCAAAGAATATTGCCAATACAACCTCTTTGTACTGAAGGGCCTTCTCTACTTTATATGTGACACTATGTAAGACCGTCTCCGTAGACCTGCCCCGCCTATAGGCGTGCTGATTCGTGTGGATTGGGTATCTACTCAACGCCCCATCCACCAGATACCTGTCCACAATCCTTTCCATCGTTTTAAACAGAAAGGATGTGAGACTGATAGGCCTAAAAGACTTCGCCGCAGTGTAGTCTTCCTTCCCAGCCTTGGGGATGAAGACCACCTTGGCTGACCTCCAAGCCTGTGGGACGTAGCCCATCGCCAGACTGGCCCGGAACACCCTCACCATACATGGCAAGAGAATGTCCAGGCCCCTCTGCAACAACGACGGGAAAACTCCGTCCGGCCCCGCTGCCTTGTAGGGTTCGAACTCATTCACTGCCCAGGTTACTGCCTCGTCGCCAATGAGCTCCTCGGCCAGGAGCCAATCTGCTTGTGGCATTGGCTCCGCCCTGGTGCCCTCGACGACATGGCCTCCACCTGAAAAGTGAGTTTCCAGCAGAAGTTCTAAACACTCCTCGCTGGAAGTGGTCCAAGTCCCATCTTCCCTCTTTAATGATTCTAATTTCTCCCTTTTGTCGCAGCTTAAGATCTTCATTAATCTGGCTGTCTCCGGCAGGGACTCCAGCTCACTGCAGTATGCCTTCCAGCCAGATCTCTTGCTTCGCCTAAGTTCCTTCTTAAACTCTCGCCTTGCAGTTTTGTAATCGTCCCAAGAGGCACTTTTTCGCCGATGTGTAGGTAATACCTCCAGTTTCAAGAAAACGCTACAATGTTTTTGAAACGGTTGATTTACAGGTAGAAACACGTTCCCGATCGGAATGGAATTCATGAAAAATATCCACTACTTCCTCACAACATCTTCTATCACCATATCCTATGATCATTATAACTTCAATACGATCGGTTTCACTTAAAGGTGCCATTTTTGCGAGATTATTCACACTAAATGTATTTTATCAAGATAATCATTATTAGACAAAACAGCGACGCGTCGTTGTTATGGAGCTAGAAACTTTCAGTGAACCTGTATATTATATTAAGTTGCAAGGAAAAGTTGCTGATAGGAATTGTAAAAATACTAGAGATATACATACATTTCTCTAAAAAGATTTAAGTGTTTAGGCAGCTATAAATTAATTATTATGGAGTGAATATACAGGCTGTTACAAATTCGTTTCTCACTACAAGGATCTCGGAAACGGTAAGAAGTACGAAGTAGTTTAAATGGGGTGGGGGCAAAGTTGCGTAATCAGGGAACCAACATTATCCTCTAAAAATTCAAGGCTAACATGATTAGTTTTCGAAATATTTGAAAAAAACCGAAGTTTTGGAAATCCGTTTTTGTTTAATTTCAGCCTTGTTTGAGGTGATACTGAAAAAAGAAGAACACTTTCTCATGGCCACTTTTTGCCCTCTATCGAATGGCATAATCAATTTTTATATATAACCTTTCGTCTCTCCAGGACCATCATCAACTTCAGTTTTTTAAATACGACCCTAATAATTTTATTACATTTTTTGCAAGCCTTCATGACCCCCAATACTGTACTGCCTCAGCCCGAACCAGATTCAGACGTTTTGTCTCGAAAAATTCATCTTCAGTGTATTCTATCTAAATTTTTTATTTAGATTTCTTTGTTTATTGAATTATCGCACACTGTAAGTGTCGTTAGACCCTGTGAGACCCCTGCTAGCTTGTAACTCTTACCGTTTTCAAAATCCCTGTAGTGAGAAGCGAATTTGTAACAGCCTGTATACCACCATCTTTTGATCTATAAATTGATCGTTTCTTGTATTTTAATACCAATTCTACCAGCTTTCTTTTATACCCGATGCCTTCATACTCAAGCTTTGGACACAAATAGCAATTTTTCTCAGTATTTAACATTTTGCTACAGAGCCTTCATAAATGTTTACAAGCCACGTGACCGTCCAGCTTAGGCAACCAACATCGCAGGGCTGGTACTGGTGCCTAACAAAATATCCCTAAATCTTACGTTACCAATATTAATGATTCGTTTACAATGAACTATNTCAGTGAACCTGTATATTATATTAAGTTGCAAGGAAAAGTTGCTGATAGGAATTGTAAAAATACTAGAGATATACATACATTTCTCTAAAAAGATTTAAGTGTTTAGGCAGCTATAAATTAATTATTATGGAGTGAATATACAGGCTGTTACAAATTCGTTTCTCACTACAAGGATCTCGGAAACGGTAAGAAGTACGAAGTAGTTTAAATGGGGTGGGGGCAAAGTTGCGTAATCAGGGAACCAACATTATCCTCTAAAAATTCAAGGCTAACATGATTAGTTTTCGAAATATTTGAAAAAAACCGAAGTTTTGGAAATCCGTTTTTGTTTAATTTCAGCCTTGTTTGAGGTGATACTGAAAAAAGAAGAACACTTTCTCATGGCCACTTTTTGCCCTCTATCGAATGGCATAATCAATTTTTATATATAACCTTTCGTCTCTCCAGGACCATCATCAACTTCAGTTTTTTAAATACGACCCTAATAATTTTATTACATTTTTTGCAAGCCTTCATGACCCCCAATACTGTACTGCCTCAGCCCGAACCAGATTCAGACGTTTTGTCTCGAAAAATTCATCTTCAGTGTATTCTATCTAAATTTTTTATTTAGATTTCTTTGTTTATTGAATTATCGCACACTGTAAGTGTCGTTAGACCCTGTGAGACCCCTGCTAGCTTGTAACTCTTACCGTTTTCAAAATCCCTGTAGTGAGAAGCGAATTTGTAACAGCCTGTATACCACCATCTTTTGATCTATAAATTGATCGTTTCTTGTATTTTAATACCAATTCTACCAGCTTTCTTTTATACCCGATGCCTTCATACTCAAGCTTTGGACACAAATAGCAATTTTTCTCAGTATTTAACATTTTGCTACAGAGCCTTCATAAATGTTTACAAGCCACGTGACCGTCCAGCTTAGGCAACCAACATCGCAGGGCTGGTACTGGTGCCTAACAAAATATCCCTAAATCTTACGTTACCAATATTAATGATTCGTTTACAATGAACTATGACAAGTCGTTACGTCTACATTCAAAATAATGCGATCGTTAAATAGAATCTCGTGAAAAATTATACGTGTCACTACCTGTGAAACAGAATGTTGTCTTTTAATGTAATCTTGAGCTTATTGTTTTAACCGAAATTTAATCGACCTATTCTCATTCACAATTTAAGTATTGGATACCATTTTCCGAAATTAAAATGGTCGTCCTGTTATATACATTTGGATTGAAAACGCTAACAGGAAATACCAGTTCGTTACATGTGCAAGCCTATCAAACGTAGTATAGAATCAGTTATTCGAGTAACCAGTAGAACAATAGTGTGATGAAATCGGCAAAGAGCAATTGTCATTTATTCAAACATCACTTTTCAACAAAGCTCATCAGAAATAATGGTTTCAGCGGAACCCCCGTCGTTTTACGCCGACTTCCTCATTACAAATAATTCTTGCGCACCAGAATAAGCAATAATTATTTCCATTTTATTTGCCTCGGTGGCCGTGAAACTGCATCGGGCGCGATAGCCTGTAACCCCCACCGTATTCGCAGCGATGATGAATCTCAAGCCCGTGATATGCATCTCAGATGAAGGTGGCTTCCTTTGTTTTCCTTTTCTCTTCAAGATCATAACATTATATACATAACACAAACTTCTCTCTGTATACAAAGAGAGTATAACAGCTTTCGTTGTAAAACTAGGTTGACAACAATAACTGATTTGTGTCATTAGATATGTTCCTTACTTAGTTTTGACCTACTTTTCCTCTTATGGACGAAGCAGATAAGCACATCGATATTTTCAGTATTTAGTATTTTCTTATAACAAATAATTTGCTCATATACAGGGTGTCCCAAAAGTGACGCCCGTCTTTCTGGGATTTGATTAAGAAGACAAAAACAAATTGAAAATCAGATTGGAAAATTTTCCGCTTGTTTTTCTTTGTTGAGTTATTCAAAAATTATTCAAAAAACTAAAAATGTGAAAATCCATTTTTTTTTTTCATCTCAAAACTGAGGTCTGTGCATATGGGGATCAAGACAAATAGTAGGTAAGTATAGTTTCCGATTGTCGGGTGTACCTGGGTGGAAGGAATTATTTTAATCTGAAAAGGATAGAGAAAAACATTTTATTAATAAAACAGTTTTATAAAATGGACAGGAAAAAACTTATAAACTAAAACCATAATGTGCTTAAATAATAGAAATAGTTTTTACAAAAGGTGTTCAAATAAGTTGCCTTCTACTTCAAGACAAAGATTATCACGATTCAATATTGAAGCATGAACTCTTTGTAGCATCTCTTGGTCTATTAACGCGACAGCAGTGTGTATACGAGCTACTACACTTTCTGGATTTACAACAGGTTTGCTGTAAATCTTTTCTTTTAAAGAACCCCACAAGAAAAATATAGGGGATTCAGATCTGGTGATCTAAGAGGCCATGGTCAGCTCTTGCATCTGTCTGGAAAGTCCATAATTCCATACCCCTATACCATAATGTGATAGAGTTCTATCGTGTTTAAATCAATAATTTAGTCTAACTGCTAATGGTAAGTTTTCATTTAAAAACATAGCTGCAGTAAATACAGCTCTGAACTACATAATTATTTAATAACCCAGCCCAAATGTTTATTTTAATTTTTTTGAATAATTTTTTTGAGAAACTCGACAAAGAAAAATAATCGGAAAATTTTCCAAACTTGATTAATGATTTGTTTTTGCCCCCTTAACCAAAACCCAGAAGGACGGACATCACTTTTGGGACACTCTGTATAAGATGGTGCAACCTTAAAGTATATATTGAAATTGAATTGTTTATACATATAGCAAATGCTGTAAATCAAAATTGTAAATACAAATAATCGAAAAAAATCACATTATTTTACAGAAACCTGAAAGACCTTTTAAAGTGCACATCTATAAAAACTTAAAATAGGCCCCATCGTTTCTGAAATATTCTGAAAAAAAAAATTAAAATTTGACATTTCTTATTTCTTACATACCTTTTTAATTACTCAAAATATGCGTAATGCAATTTTATGCATAAACATATATACAGTGTGTCTCATAAAATTTGATACTTGAAACATGCAGGGTATCAGACGAAAAAATTTGTTTTTCTTATTTTTAAATAACCTTTACAAAATTAGAGACATGGGATTTGGACGATCTTTGAGGAGACCAATTCAAATCCGATAAAAATTTTGCTAACACATATTTTTAAAATGTCATAACTTTTTGCTCCTCAGTATATATGCCTCTCTGATATTTCATATTCAATTTTTTTTCATTTTCCAACGTTTTCTACCATTCCCATTTATAGTAGTAGGTCCCTTATTATTCATATTTGCAAAATTGGATTTCTTAAAAATATTGGGAAATAATTAATTTAATACCACTCTGTATAAGACAAACCTAACTGGAATATACATTTTTATATTTATGAGATATTTATAATTTTAGGCAGAAGGGAGAAATAAAGAGAGTCACAATTTTATTATCTGCAGGTCTGCCAAAGCACAAATTAGTTACTAAAGCTAGAACAAAAAGTTATTTAACAGATATAGTAATTACTTAAAAGATAAATTTGTTTCTATTTAATAAATTACATAGTGTTTGCATCAATTTTGAACTGCTAATAATTAAATTCCAAATATCTATAAATCTCAATATTCTCGTATTTTTAATTGAATTATAAAAAATCGTTAATGTAAGTATAACTCCTGTTTATTCCACTTTATTTACATATTGCATTATATTGCAATGATTATGTTTAATTAAAATTATAAATAAAAATATTCATCCACTATGCATCCCTGGTGGGGATCGAACCCACGACCTTTGGATTAGAAGTCCAACGCGCTATCCTCTGCGCTACAGGGACGTTGTTAGCAATTTCGGCTGTGCTCTTTACACGGCCCAATATATAGTTAGTTACATTTATTTATTTCTACTAATTTTCGAGTCATCCAATACGTATAATTTGTTCTGTTAATAAAGAAAAACATTCAGTTAAACTGTGATAAATACTTAATTGTTATATTTATGTTCCCTAAATTTCTGTAGGTATTAAATACATTGAAAATATATTCCTATATACAGAGTATTTTATCAGAAATTGCTTAGCAGGTTATTAAGAAATTCTGATATCAAAATACTATTAATTTTGTACTTATCGGTAGATGAACATGTTACTGATGGCATAAATATACCTAGGCATATATTTATAATTTGAATAAAAAATAAAGAAATTATACTGAAATTTAAATAAAATTAATACATCTGCTAATAGAAAGTAAAAAAACCTAATCGTTTCCGATTAAACGAAATTTCATCATTAAATTCATTTAATTCATTAAAAACGGACACCAACTAGAAGTTTGTGTTTTCTTGAGAACAATTTTATTCAAATTTTGTACATTCCAATACTTAGTAAATATTTTCTTAAATTTGTATTTACTTGGATGCTCCATTATAATAATTTATCAAATAGTGTGATTTGTATGCCAATATGGTCAAATATTGAGTGCGATATTTTACTCAAAGGTAGGTATAAGATATAATTTCTGGCAGATCGAAATGTCTTTAGTAATTCTATATAATACACAACCCAACTATTATATATTTGTGAGCAGTAAATATACATTAAAATCAATTCAAGTTGACAAAAAAATTGCAGATAAGATTTACCAGAAGTATTTCGAAACAAGAATTTTATCTTGATTGATAATAAAAAAATCCGATTCCTCTTATTCTAAATTAATGTGTTCCTATTCTTGTTTAAACCATGTTAAGTCGTAGTAGTAGTAGTACAAAATAAATATAATGTAATAATAGCAGTACCTACTGTAATAACAGTAGTAGTCAAATTTCAAGTACTTGAAATGTCAGATTGTTCTTCAAGATAATTTATTTTTTATAATTTTATATAAAATTAAGATATAACAGACCTATAAAAATGTTTGTATTAAATCCTAAAGTATAATATATCAAAATGTAAAAGTAAAAAATAGGAAATAAGCAGTAGTAACCTATATTATATTAGTACGCGGTGATACGCATTGCAGTAGAAGAAATAGGTTAAATCTGTAGTCAAGTCATGTGCCGCTGTATGCTCAAAATACATAATGCTACTGACTGCCATAAAAACACGTGCTATACATTCGACCAAGCAAAGTGTCAAACTCACTCACACATGCACAAATGACAATGAAATCCACGGTCAACGTCTCCCAGCAAAAATCTGGATTGTTCACAATGTTCACCCGGCATACCAGGCCGACAGGACAGGCATTAGGGTGCCGGTAGATAAGTATCTAATAAATTGATTGATGCGAAGCCTCAGATCAGAGGCAGACATGTCCATATTATTGTACAATGACATGGGTAGTGAGATTACTAAAATGTGAAGTGTTAGTAAAAATAGCATCTATTAAAAACTTCATCTATTTTAAATATATCCCTTTGACCTCGGTAAATGTTTTTGAAATGTGTATTTACCGGAGATTCATATTGTCATGATGGCTTCTAACACATCCATTGCCTAATGTGGTGTGGTACCTTTAACATACTAACTCTAGAAAACCATCTTTCGGCAGAGAGAAAGATACTACTTGACAAAAAATTAGCACTGTTACTAAGTTAAAACATCTTTTTAAACTAATCTAAATGACGACTTCATCAAAACAAATAATTGTATACAGATTTACTTTAAGTACTACTAATACAAAACTGTTTTGGATTAAAAATGACAAAAGAAAATTTTACTTAAAAATTGATTCAAGGATATAACATTGTTTCTGTCAATATGATGTAATTTTAGAATTAACTAGCAAGTTTTTTGCTATACATATACTAACATAAATGCCACGTGGTATGAAGAATAGTTAATTTTTAACGATCGTGCAAAAAAATATTGATTTCGGTACTACTTTGAATATCAAAAAAATTGTCATTATATATGGATATATATGATTATGGACATACTTATACTATTATTTACATCTATTTTTTAAAATCAATGTCTGTTGTTTACTTTGTTTTTACTCGTATGTAGTGATTCAACTTTTTTTAGTCTACTTTGAATATTTTAATAACAAACTAGCAACCCGCCCCCCGGCTTCGCACGGGCTTATATAAAATAGCTTATGTTACTCCGAGGAGATGTAGCTTTCGGTAAAATAGGGTTGTTGACCAAATTTTGAAAAGTAGATAATATAATTCTACACGTACTAATTAATGTGTATGCACAATTAGAGATTGAGAGATGCGTCGGAACAGTTTTAAAATAATTATTTAAAACCGATTTTTTTATAATATTTCAAAACGGCTGTGACGTCATAAGGGGCACCTTGTAGTGAAATTATGTGTAGATGATTGCGTGAAGGAAAAAAATTGGAGGAAGAAGATGATCTGTCAACACTGTCAGTAATGTTAGTCTGTCAGTGATATTGTTGCATAAAATATTTTCAAGTCTACAAGTTATTTTCTTAATTTTCGAATTCCTTTATTAAGTAAAATTATTATTTAGTAATAATCATTTAATATCTTCCTTCCCTTAGAATTAAAGCAGAATGTGTGAAACGGGATTTGTGAAAGCTACTTCGCAAATTTTACCGAAAATTGATATTTTTATGATCATGAATTGAATTTTTAAAAAGAGACGACCGTTTTAATATTGGCGAAATCAGAGGTATAAAAGCAGTCAGGTAAGGATTAACATATTTAATGAATGATTTTATTGTGTTTATTTATAATATAAATAATAAATATAAATACCTATTTATTTACGGAAAATTATAGTGCAGTTCGGGAGTCTTATGGAGATAATGCAATTGGCTATGTGGAATGTGGAATGTGGAACAAAACACCACTTAAATTTTGTTGAATCCATTACAATCAGGAAATTAATAATAACTATCACAAATACTCTTAATTGATAGACTGCTGTCACTAGTGTCACTACTGTCACTTTTGTTTAAAAAACAGGAAACAGGG
>NW_019416410.1:574228-641639 GCF_000390285.2 Anoplophora glabripennis
TGCTCAAGCCAACTAACGTATTTAAAATGATAAGGATTAATACCGTATTTGTGTAAATAGCTTTCCAATTACCGCTTTATAATTGCCCATTTTTTAAAGTATTAAAATGGATATAGTATGTTATCCTTAAGAGATAGACATATGCCATCGCGGACTTTTCTGTAGACCTATATAAGATAAGCAATTCCACCATATATTATTTTGTTATATCTCTTTAGGCAGCGTTTTCGTTGAAACCTCCCAGACGGCTTATTTTTTTCGGACACCTCCAACAAATATCGTTAATGTATAATACAAAAACTTAACAAATTATATGCTAAATCCTTCCTCGAGAACCACTCTATCCATTGGTGAAACAGCATGAAAATCGGTGCAGTAGTTTTTGAGTTTATCGCGAACAGACAGACAGGCAGACGCGGCGGAGGACTTTGTTTTATAATATGTAGTGATAAATACAATTGAGTATCACTCGCTATAATTAATACCTGTAAATCACCAACAAAGAAAACCTACTAATTTTTTCACACTTTTATCTAAATCTGGTTCTAATTACTATTCTCTNCAGACGCGGCGGAGGACTTTGTTTTATAATATGTAGTGATAAATACAATTGAGTATCACTCGCTATAATTAATACCTGTAAATCACCAACAAAGAAAACCTACTAATTTTTTCACACTTTTATCTAAATCTGGTTCTAATTACTATTCTCTCAAGTGCACCTTCAAATATCCTATTATTAAAGGCCTTTGTACGTCTAATTTCAAATGATCCCTTTCTCACTCTATTATTTTCGTATCCCTTCTCTACGTCATTATTATAAAGCTATTACTTAAAAGTGATCCTTCTGTCGAAATAATATCTCAGCAGAGTATTATCCGCACTAAGATGACACTTCTAATTTAAAAAGGGTTTAAGATGTAGAAATGTGGCGAGATAAAGGGACACTGAAGAGGCCGGTCCATTCTACCGGTCCATGTCCGGTGCGAGATCCAGCCCCCTGATATAGGTCTCTTAACACCCTTTGGCATATAGGGACAATGCGGCGTCCGCTAAGTATCCTACCGGTGTTGGGATAACAAAGAGAGATTTCGTCGAGATTTAACATCAACGCTACGTAGCTTTTGGCCTGCTGCGAAGATCAAGTGTGCGGATGTGCTGGAGTGTCTTAAATAATTCAGTCCCTAATGCCCCTTAAGCTGTTCTCGATAATATTAACAATGTTAATAATGTACTTAGTTAATGTACTCTACTGAACAGTTGTAAACCTACATGAGTAGGGGCATAAACGGTAAGTATAGGATGCCATAAGCCTGACTCCGTATTTTCTCCAATATTCTTCAAGATAAAAGATAAGTGTTATGGATTTCATAATTATTAGTACTTAGGTATACTGCAGAAACAATTGCACATCCGTTACAGACATGTTATTTAAATAGATTACTGTTTATATTTTTATAAGATTGAATACAAAGTTTTCTTATGATTAAAACGATGTACATTTAATGAGCTGATAGCTAAATAGTTATTTACACCATAAAGGAGGTAAGCAATATTTACCAGTCGAGGGTGGTCTGAAATGTTTCCGACCTAAACATGAAGATGGCAGTATTCGTAAATAAAAGCTAATTTCAGCCATTTTGGATGCGCAGTTGTTATGTAACAGTCGTTTGAGTGAGTTGATGTGAGTGTTTTTATGAAAATGAACAAAATCGAGTATCGAGCTGTCATTAAATATTTGTTTTTGAAAGGCAATACGCCTACGCAAATCAAAGATGAGTTGGATTCTGTGTATGGGGACTCTGCACCATCATTTACCACAGTGAAATTTTGGGCAGCTGAATTTAAACGTGGCCGTAAGAGCTTGGGAGACGATGAACGTTCGGGACGTCCAAAAACTGCAACTACCGACGAAAACATCGCCAAAGTTCACCAAATGGTGCTAGACGACCGCCGAATTAAAGTGAGAGAGATAGCAGAGGTTATGAACATGTCAAAAGAACGTGTTTGTCACATATTAAATCAACATTTAAACATGAGAAAGCTGTCCGCGCGTTGGGTGCCGCGTTTGCTCACGTTAGACCAAAAACGTGTTCGAATGAACATTTCCAACGCTCTGTTGGCGCAGTTTAGGCGCAATAAATCCGAGTTTTGGCGCCGATTAATTACTGTAGATGAAACTTGGATACACCATTATACGCCCGAAACAAAAATACAGTCCAAACAGTGGACTGCAAAGGGGGAACCGGCTCCAAAAAAAGCAAAAACTGTTTTTTCGGCTGGGAAAGTGATGGCGACTGTTTTTTGGGATAGTCATGGAGTTATTTTAATCGATTATCTTCAAAAAGGAAAAACCATTACAGGAGCATACTACGCATCATTACTTGACAAGCTGAAGGCAGAACTTGCGGAAAAACGGCCACATTTGCAGAAAAAGAAAATCCTGTTTCACCAAGACAACGCACCGTCTCACACCTCAGCGGTTGCCATGGCGAAAATCCACGAATTACGGTTTGAACTGCTTGACCATCCGCCTTACTCACCAGATCTAGCCCCAAGCGACTTCTTTTTGTTCCCTCATCTAAAAATTGCGCTCGGAGGACAGAGATTTTCGTCAAATGAAGAGGCAATCACCTTCGTGAACAATTATTTTGCAGAGAAAAACGCCGAGTACTATTTGGACGGGTTACAGAGATGGGAGCATCGCTGGGAGAAGTGTGTAGAGTTACAAGGAGACTATGTTGAAAAATAAAAAAAAAATCTGAAAAAATGTCTTGTATTTTTGTTAGGTCGGAAACTTTTCAGAAAACCCTCGTATTTGCTAATGAAGATAGTGATGGTCTTAGGTATTGCAGGAGCATGCCGTTCTGATGAGTTATGCAAAATTACTTTGGACAATGTAAATTTCAAAAATTTCGATGACATTATTGTAGTTACAATTCCAAATTCTAAAAATGGTATGTCACGTATGTTTCCAATTATTTCTCGTCAGGGTTCTGTTTCTCACCTAGAAATTCTCAAGAAATATATTAAGAATAGATTGGAAATTAAAACTGAAATTTCACGCTTCTTTATGCGCCATCAAGAAGGTAGATGTTACAACCAACCAGTCGGCAAGAATACCCTTTCTATAATTCCTAATAAGATTGCACAGTTTTTGAAACTAGAACATTCTGAAACATATACAGGTCATTCATTCCCAAGAATATCGGCAACGTTACTGGCTAATACAGGAGTTGGTGTATTAGCAATCAAGAGACTTGGATTCGTCTTTCAATTTTCTACAAATTACTGCTCTCTTATGTAAAAAACGGACTGAAAACACACTTCGATATTCGAATATAATACTTTTTAAAATTACATAGTGGGCTGCGATAGCAACTTTGACATTCTGAGAAGTTAGAAGAAAGAATAAATACTTAATGCTTTTCATCAGATTCAAGCAACAATACATTTCGAACAAATTACATTTTCGTTACTAAAAAGATGTCGGGCCTGTGTTCGTGGAAATGGAAGTATTTTTGCACAAAATCATTAAAATGATGACTAATGTTACTAATTTACTTTATTCGAATAAATAACGGAATGATTAGTACTTGTCATGTCATTTAAGTAAAAGTGTTTTCAGTTGATTTTTTAAGTTTTACTCGAAAATCAGGCTTTTTTCGAAAAACATAAGAGAGTAGTAATTTGTAGCCCTCAGACTTTGGACAATATTTACATAAATACATGCGCCCAATTTAAAAAAAAAATAAAAATATTTTTTGAAGTTAAACTTTTTAACGAAGCGTCCTAGATAAAAACTTTATAGGAAAGACTACCCTTAAAATTCACCAAAAAATACGAGGTTTCATTTTTGGTCACCTTTTGTGAATCACCGTGTATAGTTTTTTTAGTACCTATGACATTAAATTGCAGCCAACTTCTATTAAGAACATCTGTTCATCATTAAGAAATATCGTGATTAATTGAATATAGGGCATACTATGTTCGTGGATACAATATCTGAGATTTAACTATTCCTTTCTTCAAAATAAACAAAGAAAGAAACGGTATTAACATTTTTTCCAAAAATTATTCCTGAAGGATCTATTATCCCACAAAGTGGAATGTGACACACAATTAGTTGTAAAAAATTGAAGAAACAAACGAGAGTAACTTTTCTTTCTAAAACGGTTCCTAAGGGATCTGTTATCCCAGAAATTTGGATGTGATCCACACAGTATGGTAAAATTCCTAAAACTTTCCATGGTAACCTGTTGCCATGCAATGTTCAAGTAAAATTCATATAAAATCAATATGTATTATATACAGGTTTTATTTGATATTACAAAAACGTTACATGAATTTTACTTGAACTTGAAAGTTCATGGAATTTTACCAAGCTTCATTTATTACAATTCACAGTTTTTAATCAGTTATCTAGGTATTTGAATATGATTGAAGGGAAGATAACTTATTTCAGCGTGACTTCGTGTATAAAATTTAAATAGAAACAAATAAAAGATACCCAATTGTAACATCAATTACGAAGTACTAAAAAAGCCTCACTTGTGAAAAAAGAAAACGTTATCAAACGTCGAAGAGAATCTTCTTTTACAGATTTAATCTTAGCTACGTTTTGTTCACACGGAGGTGAGAAAAGTGTTGTCCGATTTTAATCATGTGGTTTCAGGGACGTCCGACCAATTTATTATTACCAAACGCAAACATTATGAATTATTCATAATTATTTAATGTAGATCAACCTGATTTATATTGAAACTAAAAGTTTCAATTAAAACTATGATTGCATATAATAAAATAAGAACAGTAACTACCAGTAGCACCACTTGCCTGTTGTTGATTTTACAATTTTACAATAAAATAAATAGTATTGCGTATTGATCTTGATACTATTGTATCACTTATCTATTGGTTTTTCAATTTCACACGATGTAAAGAGGTATGTATGTTTGAGTTCCACCTTTTGCAAATTTAAACTAATATAAACCAAAAATTAACCAGAAGATGAATAGCAGTTTGATATAAACAAGATTATTATTAATTTCATTGAAGAAAAAAAGAGGCACTCTAATTGCTATGTGAAAAGTGTACCTACCAAGGTAAGTGGATAAAATTTGTTAAATCCACAGCTAAAACAGGTAAGACTGAAAATAACGACAAAGGCAAAATTATAAATTTCTAGTACCTAATCGGTATTGTCAGCAGAATCTATTAATTTGCTCAAGAAGACAAAAGTAGAGAGATTACTTCCTTTACCATCAAAGGAGTTACACGCAAAAAAAATTCTTGCTTCAAATGTACATTTGATTTTAAATATAATTTCTTACTTTAAAAATAGGTAGCATTTAAAATAAATATTTGATACTTACGGTTAGAAACATGATTTGTATTGTATATTAATGCACCGTTTGTTTAATACAAGATTGAATAGTTTTGGTCAAATGATTGTATGTACTTATTTATCAGTACCTACAAAAATATTTTGTTTCAAACTCACAGCACCTAAAAGTACAGCTACAGCAGCTAGGATCTTTCGTAAGTTTAACCAAGCAGAGATAGGTCGGTTTGGGACTTATTGATGGTCCTCATTATTGTCGTTAGAAGAATGATCCAGCTGCTTTAGTGTGTCATTACTCACAAGGAGATGTGTATACAGAGAGCGTAAGTGACTCCATCTATCGTGCTACTTCCCACCTACGCCATTCTGTGACCTGCTACAATTTTCTTTCAAGAAAACATAAGTTTGATTATAATATGCTACATTTGTCTTGAATAACTCCTACATTACTACTAAATTTTAGATATATAGTTACATATATTTTAAGGAACTGGTAGTTTTGAAACAAATATGTTTGCAGTTTATGACGAACTGTAAGAGATATTGTAGCTAAAGTCCGAGATCATAAATTTCAAAACTATAAAAGATTTGAATTAAATTATATATATATTTACAAATAATAAAAATTTTAAGAAATATTATAGATTAGAACGAATATTTCACATAGTCTGACGAAAGTATTTTCATTTGAATATAATAAAATAACATCTACGGCAAATAATTCCATTTAAAACTAACTGCTCATTTGATCCAAGTACTTTTTTTCAGTGTAGATATCTTAAAATTCAATAAAAGCATTTTCATTTCTTAGATTGAAAGATTTTATTAAATTGTCTTCATTCGGTCAATAGCCGCACGGTTTAAGGCGTCAGTACTTAAATCGATGTGTCGAACTGCCCGGGTTTCGAATCCCGCGGCCGGTGACCGTAGATTATCTATACTTGTACGGAGNATTCTAAGAAAAATTATAGATTACAGCAAATATTTCACATAGTTTGACGAAAGTATATACATTTGAATAGAATAAAATAACATTTACGGCAAATAATTCCATTTAAAACTATCTGCTCGTTTGATCCAAATACTTTTTTTTTCACACGCAAATTCACAGATCAATAAGTGCAGCAGCTGGACTGCTAACTGGACATCAGAAAAACATCTGTGTAATATTTATTGCCTTGCTAGAAGAAAGTGTGTAAGTTCTGCTAGCAGTCTATGTATTATGCAAGTGTGACTGCTACAAAAACCACATGCAGCAAGTTATATGAAGAAGCCGTTGTCAAAGCTGAGTAGCCTAGTTAAAAGGATAGTGTATCCACTCCATTATTTGCTATTTTACATCAAGCTTACTTCATTTGATGAGGAAAGTTATTTTCTTTATGTCTAAAATATACTCCATGTTGTTGCTGAAGACCGACCATATTTTAATAAGGAACTATTTTTCTTATATTTTTACTTCGACAGCCCTTTATTTCTAAAATGTGTAGATGTGTTTTCACCACTTATCACCATTTAGTCTGGCATCCCTCATGTTTTCTCCTCCCAATTAATCCTCCTGCCACAGCTTGCTTTATTATTATTTTTTCTTTCTAAAATCACAAGTCCCAATCACCTATTACGTGCACTCTCATTACATTAATACTGGTTCGCCACATAACTTCAACACTTCTTTATTTATTCTTCCCTCTAATGAATTCATTAATTTCTTTCCTCCGTATATTTTCTGCATCCAGCAAATACTTAGACCATGCAGAAGAACCAGCAAGGATCAATTACAACTATGCCTAAGCTTTGAATCATTGTAGTTATAGTCTTTCCGAAGTCAGTTGAACATGCAAAAAACGTCTGGTAATAAAATTTAATGAGTTTCATAGGCGTCCCTAAACAATTATAATAATTTTCATATAATGTGTAGAAAATTTCTAATATATGTTAATTGGGCTAACAACATATTTTAATTATTTATGTCCTCAAACAATTATATTGGTGGTAAATTTCTTTTCATTCCGATTGAAAAGGTCTCCAAAATGCTATGTTGTGATAATATTAGTAAACAAAATATCCCTCTTATTTCTCCCTTTCGCAATTGTAATATGAATGATTGATAGAAGATGCCTATAATAAATTAAAATTACCTGAATCACACCAAATTCCGCATTGATGCACTGCACTGCTGGGTAATTTATCAACCACCTGTCAACTGCTGAGATTTATTGCCCAGTAGCCCAATGCAGCTGTGCTTGTTTTCCTTTGCCCATGCTCGTATTCTTCAACTGGGCGTATATATTTCTACCACCTCAACGTTTAGTTCGACCAGACCTGTATATGGGTATGGCTAAATAAATATGGGAACAATTTTTTCAAATATTTCAATGCCGAGTTGCTGCGTCAGCGACCGAACCAGGTACATACTATCAATCTGCTGGTTCTTCAATTGATATCGGAAAGACTATACTAGAAGGTTAAACAAAGTTTACTAGATTTTACTAAGAAAAACATTTAATTGCGACTGCAAATTTTCTGTTTGAAGATTATTTTCGTGGGCAATTTTAGATGTATTAAACATTTTTTGTTGTGCAAATTCGGATTATTGTTAGCAGCTTCATTCCAAAGTGCTGAAGTTACAGCCTTATTTGGGACAAATGTAATAATTTTGCAACTGCTGTTTCAGCTACAGATTGATTTTGTTACAAAGTAAATACCTAAACCAGTTAACTTAATTCTCATTCATTCATTAAAAGTTTTCTACAGCAGTGTAAATGCCCTAATTGAGATTTAGGTGTAGGCAGCCCAATGCTATAATTTAAATTGATCCGATGGAACATGGCTCCCAGCGGAGCGTTTTGCACGAAACCACATGGAGATACTCGTGACAACGCCAGACATACGTACCACACGCGGTTACCGTTATAATAACTACGGTGCCCTTAATTAACACCTAACAAATTCCTCCATTTGTACGAGCATTTTGGGAATAGGATGTAATAGCAATTTGTCATTCTGCGCTGGTGGTAAACATTGTCAGTTAACATTTTGACGTCAGTTAAGCGTTTGCAATACAACAATTACAATTTTTGCCAAAACTCCCAATTAATTGGTTTCCATTACTTCATATATTTCAGTTTATACTTAAGTAACCGCTAAAATACTATAAACTACAGACGACATGAGATATGTTCGACAGCCTATTTGGCTTTAATAACACTTGGGGATTTTTGTTCAGATTTATTAACGAAAATGACATATTGTGAAACATGTGACATGCAATGACAGCAATCATTGGCAAGGAAATATGACAGAAAAATAATAAAATAATGTTCCTTTAAGACTGCCTTGCAAACGAAATGTATATGGAGAATCTGAGAAACCGTTGTGTATACGTAACACACAATCAAAATTAATTGTTGAAATGACGGTTTTCAAGATACCTTTTTATTGTACACATGTATCTGGAAATTCATATTAAAATTCGACCTTTCGATATATAAAAAATGTTTAATAATCTTAAAACGGCATAAAATATAAAGAATATTTTAAATTTTATAAATATGATAAATATTCAAAAGTCGTTAGAGTGTTTTATCTTAATGTTATTTTGAAAGTACATAAATTCGTACATTGTAATAAGCATAAGCTACTTTTTTATTTATTAATTTAAGAAATGTATTAAAACCAACAGATATACAGGGTGATTCATTATTAATTGTACATACGATAACTGGATAATTCTGGGCTGAGAAAATATGAAGGGTTATACACATAACCCTTGGATAAAATATGGCTCCTTACGGGGTTACAGGGTGCTCTATTTTAAACATTTTAAATGATTTTTGCTTATTGCTAAAACTGTACTCAACTGTAAAAATTAATTCAACTAGTGCAATGCAATCAGATGACAGACACCGACTGGAATAATAATAATATGACAAAGAAATTACATAATAAAATAAACATTATTGTACAACCCTATGTTTAACTTTAAAAATTTCGAGAAATAATGACTTAGTCGCTATGAAGGAATAGTAGGTTAATTTCATAGAAATTATTGAAGAATTGAAAAATTCTACCAAAATAAAAATTCCGCCAAAGGCGTAGAAGGTAGGAACTACCCCTGTGCCTCTGTCGTAGGCCTCTGGTAGAAGCCATGAACGATTTTGTAGCATTTTTAATGTGTTTTAAAGTATCTACACTATGCCAAGTATAATAGGGAAATATCAAACAGGGTTAAAGTAATGGGCAAAAATCATTTAAAATTTTTTAAATAGAACACCCTGTAACTCCGTAAAAAGCCATATTTTATCTAAGCGTTATGTGTCAATTCTTCATATTTTCAGCCCAGGATTATCCAATTAGCGTATGTACAATTTTTAATAAACCACCCTGTATAGAAAATAACCGAACTTTTTGAATTACGCGCTAATAGAAATATTTAGTGATATGCGGTTGGCAGTATTGCGTTTCGCATAACTTTCGCTGCAACCACATGTTTTTGAATTGTTGATATCTCATTTAGTTTTCATGATATTGTTATTTGAGTGCAACGTGTTTAAGTGTAGTGAAGATTTTTGAAATGTACGATTTTCAAAAACAACAATGCAACATAAGATTTTGCACGAAACCGAAACGTTTGAATTTTTTAAACAAACCTACAGAGATGATGCTATGGGTCGTACGCAGTGTTATGAATAATTTTCACGATTTAACAGTGGTCGTCAGTCAATTGAAGGTGGTCCTCGACCAGGAAGACCTTCGACATGAAATGATATCTGTCACGTCCAGAAAGTCAAAGATCTGGTGCGTGCACATCGCCGATTGACTGTTAGAGAAAGTGCAGGAGAGGTTAGCATCACAATTGAGTCATGTCATGAATTTTTCACTGAAAAATTGAACATGCATCGAGTTGCAGCAAAATATGTTCCTCGTTTGATGACCGAACAATAGAAATAAAATTCTGTGGACAACTCCTTGAACAGCAATGACAATGAAACATTAATTCAAAGGATCATCAGACAAAAGCTGAGTTTACGGCTGAGTCAAAAGTGCAATCATCGCAAGGGATTGGCGAAGAATCTCCACACTCCAAGCATCCCCCAGCAAGAAAGCGTGTCAGTTTCAATCCAATGTCAATGTGATGACAATTTCTTTTGTTTTCAATGGAATTGTGCATTTTGAATTCTTGCCTCAAGGTAAAACAGTGAACCGTGTGTAATACCAAGGCATTTTACATGATGCATCCGCACACTCAGCTTTGTCAATTCGTCTGTTTTGTGCCAAGAATCAGATAACTGTCCTCCCTCACCCACCTTACTCGCCAGACCTGGCTCCTTGTGATTTCCGAAATTAAAATCAGTGCTGAAAGGACATCGTTTTCAGACTATTGATGACATCCAAACAAATTCGTCGCAGACTTTAAAGGCCGTTTTAAAGTAAATTATCGAAGACTACTTCGCGAAATGGAAACTCCATTGGGAAAAGTGTGTGAATGTTTAAAAAAATAAAGTTAGGTTATTTTCTAAACAACCTCATATAAGCTGTTTTTTTATTATTAATTTGTGTAAAAATTATTATTGTCCATTGGAAGAAAAATATCAAAATCAACCGATATACATCAAAAGATGTGGTTATCTTTAGTTCAACAGTGTTACACTTGTTTTGAAAATTCGTCAAGTTGTGTGTAGTATCCTATAGAAATGTTTAAAAATGTATTAGGCTACTAGTGCAATGTAACATAAACATAACAACTAACTGTTACTTTTCCCATTCCATATTTATTTATTTTTTTCATATTGTGGTGGGTACATTTTTCAAGTCATCATTATTTTATATTTATGTTTATGTTTGCTTAATGCATATAATATTTAATGTACGTATAACCAAAACAGTGTAACTGTATCTTATTTACTAACGTTTTATTGACTTAATCCGGCCCTGTTTAAATACTGACCTTAAAGTTTTAAACCTTTAAAATATGCAAATTAAACAAATAGTGATAATTGTACATTAGTGTGTAAGGTAATTTTGGCTACGTTTACTCTATACTTGTTTAAAATTGTACAATTTTCAAGTTAAACAAGGAATGATGTCTTAAAATAATATTCGCATTCTTTAGGGTGAGTTTATTATATTTTCCTAGAAATAAGAGTTAATTAGAGATGTGAGATTATACAGTATAATTGCAGAGATTGTTGTGTTTTTAGCGAGTACTAACAAAAGTATTTATTTTATTTAAAATTAAATTTTACAATGTAATATATCCATTATATATGCAGGACAAGAGCATCACTAGCTGTTGACATTGCCCACAGTTTTAGGAGAAGTTAAACCATCCGTCGCTAGAGGGCATTATGATCGAAACCATTTAATCTAAGAAAGCCTACTCAAAAACAAGCATCTTTTATTCTCTGTATTTGAGCAATACAAGATGATAGGACTTTGGTCCATAGGAGAACAAAATATTTTGTGATGATCATTCAGCCCTTGAATTAATGGTGATTTTTTTCAGTACACCCTGAATAGAGGACTTTCGAATTTGGACTATTCGTCATTTTGTACATATGAATCTTTTAATTTAAATTAAGGGACGCATAACAAAACCATAATTCTCTAATGCAGAACTGTAGTAGCTGAAATCAAATGTTGCACATCCAACACAAACAATTTAGATTTTTTAAAATAGGATTTTTACCTAACATTTTTAACCCAATAAATTGTTTGAGAAATTGTCACACGTTTCTTTAATCAGTTTTATTCGTCAAATTCAAGCCCCCCAAAAATTAAATCAAAAATAAAAATCCATCCTGATAGCACCAGATTACAATACCACTCAACCACTTAAATTGTGTATTTTCAGAGAGTCTAAAGTCGCGAATCAATTAGTCTGATAGCTTGAAACCGGTACTCAACTGCTGCAAACCAAGAAATTAGAACCACTTCTATTGTCTCCCTTTTCCTGATCAATTTATCGAAGACAAGGAGTATTGAAAACAATTTAGAAAATTTCTGTATTAATTTGTTGGGTAAAATATACAGAGTATAAGAAGTTTGACTGCCATTACTGCAGCATGAGATAGAGTAATCATAAATGAACAAAAAAAGTTGCATAATACAGGAGCCTAAGATTAACAGTTTTCAAAATACAGCGCTTAACCTAAGGCTGCGCTGGTGCATACCACGTGTGCACGCGGCAGACTTGTCCTGTGGAAAAAATGTAAACAACTATTATTGTGAAACAATGAATTTCAAGACAATTGTTTTTAATTTTTTAAATAAATCAAATAAATAAATAAAATCAAAATAAATAAAATAAAATGTATCGAGATAGTATTGTGCTTAAATCTTAGCTTTAATTTGAGTAGTTAAGGGTTTTTTAAAACAGGAACTTTTAATCAAATTATGAATTTGAAAAAAATGTGATTAAAGTACACGAAGATTCACGTCATCCAAATAATCATACGTATTAAAATTAATTTAGGTACTTCCTAAAAAGCAAAATTCAGTAATTTTTAAACGCACAAGTACAAAACAAACTACAACATATGTTCAAAATGTCCATCATTTTCGATGCACGCACGACACCTTCGAATCCAATTCTCGCGCACTCGCTGGAAAACACCTCAAGAAAAGAAAATAGTGGTACGCAAAAAACACTCAGATACGGTCCAATTGCAGATACCAATTGAATTACGTAATGCTGGACAGCTTAGTACCTCGTGTTATCCGCCGCGCCGTTGTCACATTGCTCGATATGAATTTTATCGAATTTTAAATTTATTACAACGCTAACTATTTTTTAGAATTAAGCACATAAAAAAAGTGATAAACATTGTATTTTATGGTATTCTATGCACGCCGTTATGTCAATATTCCTTAATTAATCGAACTTTTGTACATCAAGTTTGTAGATTTTGATAATTTTTTTCTCGGAGTTTAGGATCCATGTCATATAAGTTTTTTTTGTTTAATGTATTCTATCGTCTGTTAAAATTAAGGCAGTCAAACTTCTAACACCCTATATAAATGTAAAACAGGTTTAATAGTTACATATGTATGTCCTCAAATGTAATAAAATAATAAGTAGCTTGCTGTACAATGTGATGTATGGACAGTAATTAATTATTCACGATTATATCATGATTATATGATGCAATAAATTACATGTATATTGATTGATAATGAAATAGTAATTACTGAACGCGTTTACGACAAGTGCCAATTAAAATAACACATTTTTATCAATTATCATATTGTTTTATTCGGTAAAGATTACGACACAGTTGATAATTTGGTTGAATTGGTGCCCATATTATTGTTCATATGCAAATCCGGTCTCAACAGAGGGTTGATAGTTGATGAGATAGAAACTAACGCCGGTGGGCAGACATTGTTTGATATTCAACACTACAGCAATTTGCAATTTTTACATGTGAGCATATACAGCGGGGCTGTATCATGCTAAACTGATTATCTGTCTCATCAATATTCCGGAATATAAATTGTTTTGTCCGTGGAATACATCAATTATTTGTTTCGGACACTTCGGTCAACTAAACAAAAAACTATTTTGATGTTTTATCACCAAACAATGGTCGGTTTTAATCATAATGTAATAATGTCATCGCATTTATAAAACAAGATAAATACTTTTCTGTGTCAAATTTTCATGGCCGTATACAGCAGAATTTAAAATTATTTAAACATTTAGCTACATATTTTCGAACATTTACGCATTTTAAACTAATAGATCGATATTTCCAGTATAATTATACTCTAACGTATCTTATATGAATACAAAGAGTGAAACCAAAGAAGACAGATAGAGGTTTGTGGACAAAGGCATTGTCAGATGGCTCTCACTGAAAAAAACCTCAGAAAATGTTCTATTCAGATATAAAAATATACAGGGCGTTTCAATAATAATAATATACCATTTCAGATAGCCTGATTCATTCTAAACAAAAAAAGTCTCTTGTATTTTTTTCGTAAAATGAACGATTTCTGACCAAAAAAATGATTTAAAATCAATTACATGGCATGAGGGTAAAAATTGTATCAAACTGTAATTTATCTAGTAGGCCGCTGTCACGTTGACATTTTGTAATGGCAGTTCGTTTGTAATGGCAGTTCGATAAAATTTCTACCATACTCCAATCTTGTTACGTAATTGATTAAATATTTGTTTGCTCAGAAATCGATAATTTTACGAAAAAATTACAAGAGATCTTTTTTGTTTAGAATAAATCAGACTGAAATTAATTTGTAAATGGTAAGGTAGTAATTAGAAAAAAAGTTACGTATGAAACAAGTCTCAGGGGTGGCTTTTTCTACCCCTTACAACCGAAGGGGAAAATCAGCAAATTATTTACTGTATGAGTGTCTTCGATAACAGAAAATGTCTACTTAATTTTTTTGGTATTTCAGAAAAAAAATTAAAAACTAAATGAGACTTTTTTTATATGAAAGATCCACATTATTTTTCCATAGAGAATCGCCCCTCAATTTTTTTTGCATTTATTTATTTACACCCTATATATGTCCACGGATAAAAAAGGAAACATTTTTATTTTACACTATAAGAAAAAAGTAATATTTCTTGTTCATAAAATAAGGAGAATTGAACATGAATGAGCATGTCGGAAAATGAAAAAATCTGAAAAGGATGGATACTACTCAAACTATACTTTATGGAAGAGAATATGCTATACTTACGGAAAGTTGTTTAGAAATAACTAGTCAAAATTGTAATTTTTAGATAAATCGGCCTACTTTGATTTTTCTGAAACAAAAAAAGAAATCGTTGGGTAAAGTCAATTGGATGGCGAAAACTATATCTTTAATTAACCTCAAGATATGTGAAAACAAAAAAACATTCAAGCTTATTTCTTTCATGCTGATTTTTTGCAGTTCAGTTTTTTATGCTTGTGAAACTATCACCACTGATGGAATCTCTCATAACACAGCCACACACAAAAAAAGTTGTCTGTACTTTTCATGCGACATATGTTATCCATAGTGTTTTTCCCTCCTGATCATGAATCAGTTGTCATAATTGAGCCATCATATCACAGGAATTTCCTAACCTCAAAAAACTGGTCAAAAATAGCAAAAATTCATGAAGTGCTAGAAAAAATAAATACAATTTTTTTTCTATATTCAAATCTTCATTTATATGGCTCAGACCCATCCAAACGTGAATCCGCGGTCAGAATTGATGGTTCTTTTTCTAAACTCAAAAGTACGTGTCAATTAAGGTCAGATATCACGAATTTTCAAAAAATAACAGGTTCGCGACAAATTTGGTATACGGGGGTTTTCGGGGTCGCTGACTACATATTCGAGGTCAGAATTGCGAAATTTATTTTGTAATATTTTTGTTTACTTTATAACCCAATCATGTTTTACGGGTTTTCTGCCTAATCTCAGTAATAAAGTACATGGTAATTAATTAAATTTTTGAAAACGAATTTTGTAAATCTGATCTCGGATTCGTGATCAGTGACCCCGAAAACCCCTGTATATCAAATTTGGCGTGTATCTGTTATTTTTTGAAAATTCGTGATTACTAAATTACTTAATTGATCCGTTTTTTTAAGGTTAGAAAGAGAACCATCAATTCTGACCTCTGATTCACGTTCGGGGGTGTTAACCATGTAAATGAACATTTGAATATAGAAAAAAAATATATATTTTTCCTAGCACCTTTTCGTAAATTTTTGACCTGTTTTTTGAGGTTAGGAAATTCCTGTGACGTGATAGCTCAATTCTGAGACCGGATTCGTGATCAGGAAGCAAAAACACTACGCCGGATAACATATGTATGTTGCATGAAAAGTACAGACAACTTTTTTGTGTGGCTGTGTAGTCAACAAACAAAAATCTATTTTTTCTTAAAATTTTTTGAATTCGTGATTTTTTAATAACTTGTAAATATACTGATTGCCTTTTTAACGATATTTTGGAATTATGTTATGTAACAAAGTAGAGTGAAAAGTCAAGGAATATTACCGTTTTTTTTTCAAAACTAATTTTACCCAACAATATCGCTTTTATTTTAGAAAAAAATTAAGTAAGCACAATTATAACTTACTCATTTTCATGTTGTTAAAAATATAGACAGTTTCCTGAGCACCCTCTATATAGGTATGAACCTAAATTTTTCCAGGGCAATTTTATTTTAAAAACAAGCAAAGAGAATAATGGTTTTTTCCCATTAAAATGTAAAATAAAAATATTATCTCTCTTGTCTACTCTAAACGCGGACATACTGTATTCTATTTATAAGTAATACAATTGTTTCTGTAGCATAAGTATTAAAAAGTCTTCTATTACTTTTGTTAAGCTTTCTTTCATAATAATTATCTCGAAGTAATTATAGCAAAGATAAGAGGGTCATCAATTTTCGGTTGACGGCCTTGTACGAGTACATTATTTAACTGTCATAGAATTTAAATCTTTTGGAAAATCTAGGTATACGTTTTAAACAATTTGAGCTTTAAATAAATATAAAATCTATATGAGAGTATTTTTTTCGTAATGTTGGGAATCCATTAATCATTGTTTTAAAAATTTAATGAATATAATAGTGGACAACAACAAGTAGGAAAATATAGTAAATTTTCTCTTTCCGCTTTGTAAAACATACCGAGGAATAACACAGATTTCCTCGGTGAAGGGATAATTCATTTTAACAAATATTTTACCGTGAACTAATGTATATTTTCCGCTTATTCCCAGAATAATTAGTTTTTCATCACACCGCCTTTTACAGTAAATATAAATTATATATATAAAATAAAAGCTTCTTGTCGGACTACGGCAGTAGGGATTAAAATCATTTTCGAAAGCCAATTTAGTTGACAGCATAATTTCCTTAGAAATTAATTATCTAAATTTGGCTTTCGTGTTATGTCAAGAATGAAAAATAGATATGGAACAGTTTACACTTTGGTTATTTTATTTATAATCCATTTTCGTAGAAAAATACAGCAAAAAAAAGACGAGTCAACATTAATTTCTCCATGGCAGTTGAAACATACCTACGCAGAGAATAATGTAAAAGGCAGGCAGACTTGGGCAAAAAAAAATCGTTTATGAGATAACATATGAGATAGATTAAATTCTTTGTTGATAATTCGTATCCTGAGATACGCATATAAACATGTACAACGTATACATACAGGTATATAAGTCCAAGTATTTTTGTAATCATATATATTAGTATTAGGATAAAAATGAAACATTTTTCTGTAAAGAAGAATGAGAAATATAATACATACCTAAATGAAACCTATATTGAATAACTCATTTCATTATTTGAATTTTACTCTCAATTTGTGTGTATACAAAGTGTCCGCAGTATAAATACAGTATGTTATGTTTAATATATTATAGTATGTCCAGATCACAATAGTTAAAAAAATTGTTCATCTAAACGTCGCCTTATTTTAGGCAAAATATGGTAATAATTTTAAATATATGAAACTAAAGTTCATTATTTAATAATCCGAAAACATAGTCCAGTACCTTATTATTAGTATAATAAACAACGTTCTGATTTTTTCCGGTGGTTTTTACTGTTTTCCGAAATACCCTCTCAACTCAAATTGTCGATCGTTAGTAGTTTATATGTAAAATCGTTGTCATCAAAAAATTGATATAATTAAGTAAGTAAGTAGATATACTATCGATCTACTGTATATGACATATAATTCTTTAATTACGTATCTAAGCACAAGTTTATTTGTAAGCTACACACAAGGAACTCATTGTTTAGGCTGCTCACAAAGAGAAACTTTATTTTTTTATAAAATTGTTATCTACATATATCTGTAATTTTGTTAATATGCTCAAATACTGGAATTAATAAGTTGAATTTCAATGGAATCAGTTTCCAGTTGTTGATTTATTATAAAATGATTGTTACGAATAGTTATCACGATTTATTTATGTTATGTTTATACGAGGAGGAAAAATGCAACTCCTATGAAAGGTAACATATTTGTGATAACCAATATACGTTTGCCACACATGTATCAGGTCATTATAGTGTGTGTATTTCTTTATTAATTCATTTCAACAATTAATTCTCGTGCAAACAGAAACACAGATGTTAAATATTAATGACGATAATTTCAGTTGAAGTAGGTACAAGGAGAATTGATAATAATTAAATTGTCAATAATTATTATTACTCCTATCATGTCCGTCAAGTATAGGAGTTGACAGTTTGTCTAAATTCAAATTAATGCACAAAAATAGGCTATCAAAAAAAATATATTTTTGTCTAACATCACAAAATTGATAAATTAATTAATTAATATGAATCGTAGTGTACATGGATGGTAATTCAGTCATAACGTCATTAATTCTAAGGGAAGATAGGAAAAATGAGTAAAATACGAATACGAGATTAAAAAAAATAAAATGCATATTTGCCCTGAAAATAATATTTTCAAAGCATTAATTAAACCCCTTTCTGGACCGTTCCTGACCGCTGACGTACATCGGGAGTGAACCTTGACCTACCCTAAGTACTGTTCGGTGATTAACCTAACTTTAATACCTATCCTTAACATTTTCACTGTTTTATAGTTTGTAGTACGTAGGTATACCTTATTTGTGACTTTTATTACTTTTCGGAGTTATATGGTATCTTACTTATTTAAAATAACAAATGTGGCTAAAAAACACTCACTCGTTCGTCCATAAAGTTTTAATATAGTTGAGATCCGTTGCACTTTGATTTTGAAAGCAATTGCAAAACTAGATGAGACGGTGGCGACGACTAGGAAATCAGCTGTTTCGCTACAACGTCCGATCGCTATGTATTTCGCCTACCTGCGCGACGCGTGCCCTATTACCAAGCGGAGCGCCGAGTTAACGGGAGTTGAGGGGTAATTTACTTATTTTTTGAAACGTCGAGAAAAAAGAATTCGATTTTCTGTCTTTATTAGGCCTTCCGAATACGTGGTTAAAATTAATGATATTGTGACTTAATCATCCTGTATAACTACAACTCAGTAGTAATTACAAAATTATAATAATAAACAAATTGTTGTTATCTAGCGTCAATTAAAACGGAGTTAATTCATCGGACAATTAAATTGTGAGTACAGTTTCAGACTTTCCAAACCTCATTCGCATAATAAGCTATCTATTCAATTCATAATGCAGTACACGCCTCACACTATGCTTGCACAGTAATGGCTGATGCTGTTCCACCCAATATACCATGTTGATTGTTGCGCTAAGTACTGTAGTAATATTTAATTTGGAGGAATATATTTATTTCCTAGAGGTGCTTGAATTCGCTTAATCATAATATTACATATTTAATATTAAGTATTTGATATTTTCAAAATAAAAAAGCATCTTACTAATTTTAAGCAAGATATTTGCAGGGCAGAATCGGTACGCTCTTGTTTAAAATATGGTGGTGGAAATTTTGAACTCTTATTAAAGCTTATCTGGTAATTACAAGTCACAATTTTTTCCTCGTTTCATTTAATGCGTCAGTGTGTTTATGTTTTTACGAACAATGTTTTATTTGTTTTTCGATATTTGCAAATTTATGTGTAATCGATAATAACCGCGCATATACGTCGTCAAATCGGACAGAATAATTTTATTTTTTTATTGTAAATATCTTTCAAATGAATAGACTTAAGAAGTTGCAAAGATTATTATGTCTGTTTTACTGTATTCTGTTATACAGCGTGGTAAAAAAGTTCTGCATACAATTCATATTTTCATTAAACAATTTATTTTCGAAAAACGGTGACACCCGTCGATTTTTATTTGATCCAGGGCACCTTGTTATGTGGAAAAATTTTTTTTTTCGATAATCCACTAACGGCAGCAATGACATAATTTTTTTTTTAATGACAACGCATATTTTTTTCGTTCGAAATTGATGACAGTGATAATTATCTAAAGAACGGTGTGAAAATTTCGATGTCTTACATAACAATTTTTTTTTAGAAAAATGCACCTTAAGTTCTTATAAGTGATAATTGTCTACTTACACTATTAATGGCTCCGAAAAGGACAAAGTTGACAAAATTACATTTCAAACGAGTAAAATTACACTAATGTTTGTGTAAGTCTAGCGAAATTGTTCGAATTGCCCACCCTGTACCATTTGGCATTGTCCTAAGCGTGTGTAAACGCCGTCTACACTTCGTTCAAGCATTCCCGGGTCGATTTGATTTATTTCAAAACGAATACGGTTTTTAAGTTCTTCCAAATCACCTGGTCTGTTTGTGTACACACGCGATTTCAAATAGCCCCACAAAAAAAAGTCTAGAGGTGTTAAATCAGGCGAACGCGGAGGCCACTCGATTGTTCCGCGTCGCCCGATCCACCGGCCAGTAAACGTGTTATTCAAGTACTCCCGTACTTGCACTCCATAATGGGGCGGTGCACCATCCTGCTGAAACCAAATTCTTTCCTCAGGAATATCAGGATCCTCGTTGTTCGGGAATAACTCTGCTAAGCTTGGGACCAAATCGAACCGCAGGAAATCCAAATAGCGAGCAGCAGTTAAATTTTCCTCGAAAAAATACGGGCCTAAAATACGACGCCCTATTATTCCCGCCCAAACGTTCACCTTTCGGGGGTGCTGATGATCTACTTCTTGCACCCAGTGCGGGTTTTCCTGAGACCAATACCGGCAGTTATGTCGATGCACCGATCCATTAAGATAAAAAGTAGCCTCGTCAGAAAAAATTATGTTCTTGAGGAAGTCGGGGTCTCCGTTACATCGATGCATTAAATCTTCACAAAAGTGGAGACGGCGGTCTGGGTCGTCCTCAGTCAATGCATGTATCAAGTGACCCTTATAGGGGTGAAATTTCTCTTTTTTGAGAAAGTTCACCACAGTTACATGTGAAATATCATTGTTCAATGCAATCGACCTTGTACTAGAATGAGGGTTGTCCTGGAGCTCCACCAGGATATTCAATCTAGTTTCATCATCTACTCTAGGACGACCCGCACGAGGAGCATCTTTCACACTACCAGTTTCCTCAAACCTTGCCAGTACCCTACTAACCGTAGATTGCGTAATTGGTGGTCTGTCAGGGTACGTTGCATTAAATAATTGGCAAGCTTCTTGATGGGTTCGTAACTTATCGCCGAAACCAATCATCCTCAAAATATCAATTCTTTCGCGTTCACTAAGTTTTGCCATTTCGAATTAAACGATTTCACCAAAGAATGTTAAATCGGTACTGATTTTTAGTCTTCAATATTTCAGGTAATCTACTCCTTTCAAGTAAACATTTCTTTGGATCTTTTTTTTTTGAGGAATTTATCGGCAAACTCGAAGACAAAAAGTCGACCTTAATTTGCTACATACTATTTGGATTTTGTGCGGTTGAACTTGGTTCTAAATTTTGCAGTTTAATCAGGATCCTGACAATATCTGATGAATAATTCCGCAAATATTACATAACACCAGTTGCAACTTAAGTTATCTGAAATGCTTTCTGCCGAATAAATTTTTTTCTAAGGCATTTGATCCGTAAACAGCAAATTATTGCATTCAAGAACTTAAGGTGCATTTTTCTAAAAAAAATTGTTATGTAAGACATCGAAATTTTCACACCGTTGTTTAGATAATTATCACTGTCATCAATTTCGAACGAAAAAAATATGCGTTGTCATTTAAAAAAAAATTATGTCATCGCTGCCGTAAGTGGATTATCGAAAAAAAAATTTTTCCACATAACAAGGTGCCCTGGATCAAATAAAAATCGACGGGTCTCACCGTTTTTCGAAAAAAAATTGTTTAACGAAAATATGAATTTTATGCAGAACTTTTTTACCACGCTGTATATTGAATTTACGGCACTTATTTCGCCAACACCCCGTATACTTTACTTACCAGATTGTATTTCATTTCTTGTATATCTACTTTATATAATACGTACAGAAATATAAAAAGTTGGTTGAATTTTAACAGAAATATTCTTAATTTTTCTTCGACATCTAGTGTTATTGATATTAATTTAAGGTAAATATTCTCAAATATATGAGTCTCTTAAATATAAGTTGTTCAAATAATCTCCAGCATGTAAAACGGTATAGTTGATGCATAACAACATATAAACACGTCTTCGTTCACACATGTGTTAACAGATGCTCATAATTTAATTTCGACAGTTTGACCGACTTATCAAGTAGATAAGAGCGGCATTATTAACTGAGTAAATACTTAAAAGAACTTCCGGAGACCCTATTCACGTTCAATGAATTTCCCACGAGAGCAGAAAAATTTAATACCGGTAAAATAAAATGTAGGTACGTGAGATCCACTATCTATGATGAGAATTTAACATTAAACAATAAAAATGTCTCTGTTAAATTAAAGAATTTTTATACCTGTTACACGCACGTAGCATATACATAGTATAGGCACCCACTTTTATAAAAAAAAGTAGTAGTGTGCAGTGGCCAGAGTGCTTCAGACTCGTTACATGCATGAAGCGCTTCTCGAGTTGGCTCACGTTCCAGTGACTTCCCCAATCAAGCAAATCTCATGGTAGATCAGTATGTTTTGTGTTCCTTAGTTGTGTGTTGCAGTATTACCTACTTAGCCGGCGTATAACATGTTTTCTGATGAAAAAACTAACAGATATGGTGTCAATGTACGGAGAATATTAGTACAATTTCAATTAGACCTGTTGTTTGTATGCGGTCCGTTACCGTAACAGACGACAATCTAACAGTAGAACAATGCAAAAAACAGTTCAAAGTTTACGGGATACCGGGAATGTCCACTTGACATATGAAGGTCGTGGACGGGAAAGGCCGCAACATATTTCCGACAACGAAGAAAACATCATAAACCTCGTTGAGGAAGATCCGAGGCGCAGTATTCGCAACATTGGCTGCAAAGTGGGTGTATCTAACAATACCATGTGGCGTGTACTACGGGAACAATTATTTCACCCCTATAATGTACCTACAAAGGGGTTGATAGGCTTGATCACTCAATTTTACTCCAGAAACTTAATATGTTTGGCGTATTAGGGGCCTTAATGAATTTCTTCAAACCTTATTTAGACAACAGAAAACAGTATAATGGGTATAAATCGATTGAGTATGTCGCTACATCAGGAGTTCCCCAAGGTTCCATTCTTGGACCTTTACTATTCATTATATTCATTAACGATTTAGTTAACAACTTAGATGTAAATTTTCTTCTTTATGCCGATGATGTGAAAATATACAGCTCAGTTCGCATCATCAATGACTGTACTCAGCCTCAACGAAACTTTCTTAATATAAAATTTTGTAGTAATAATAGCAGGCTAATGTTAAATACATAAAAATGTAATGTTATGTCAGTCTCCAACAAGTTCAGTCGCATTATGTTTAATTACAGCATTGATAATGACGTTTTGTCAAGACTGAAAACATTTCGAAAACATTATGAAAAACTATCATTTAATAATCATACTGTTGTCTCCGAAGCTAATAGAGCAAATGGATTTATAGTTCGCAACTGTCGTGATTTTTCAAGATTATATGTCATAAAGCTTCTTTACTTTAGTTACGTTAGATCGAAACTAGAATATACCTCTCCCGTATGGTATCCGCACAGTGGTGTCCAAATTAATAAACTGGAATCGATTCAGCGTCGATTTTTAAAATTTTTAAATCTGATGGCTACTATCCACATATCGGATATCCACATGAGGACGTTTTAAGTAGACATTCCTTTATTAGCCTTGAAACTAGACGGAAATACTTTTCTTTTAAAAATTTTACGTAATTTGGCCGACTGCCAGAAATTTATAACCAAATTATCATTTTCTATAACTAGACAAAGCTCTAGAGAAAACGGAACATTTTATTTAACAACTCCTCGTACTAATGTAGTCAAACATTCACCACTTTATGAAATCTGCAACAATTGTAATAAAAATTCAGTAGATCTTTTTTACTGCAGCCTTAATGACTTAAAAATGCTTTATTTTTAATGTCTGGTAGTTTCAAATATGTAGTTTTAATCTTCATTTATGTGTATTATTTAGTGTATACATTTTATTTATTTCCTTCTTGAAGATCTTTTATTATTGTCTGTTAAATCCATGTTCTATAATTGGGTAGTACCTGTTGTTGAGCAGTGTATTAAATAAAATAAAATAAAAATAAAATAAAAAGGTTCAGGCATTAAATAACAATGATTTTCAGTCCCGTGCGGATTTTTTCAAGTGGTTTCGACATCAAATAGCACAAGATCCGGATTTTACAAGCAAGGTGCTTTTTACGAATGAATGTTGTTTTACTAGAGACGGCATACCAAATTTTCACAACATTCACTATTGGTGTGATGCAAATCCTCACCTTGTACTGAGATCTCGGTTCCAGCAATGGTTTTCCGTGAGTGGTGTGATGTTTCTGTTGACAGATTCCTCAGTCCGATAGTGTTACTTGCACGTTTAAATTGTGCTGCTTATTTAGAGTTTTTAACAAACAACGCCTTACCGGATTTGTTGGAAGATGTGATGAAACAAAATATGTACCGAACGCTTATTGTCGATACAGCGAATCTTCTACAGCGTATTTTTGCTGCAACTAATGAAATTCGACAAGTGCCGGAAGAATTTGCACATATGCGGATTCATTTTGACCGTCGTTTGGAAGCATGTTTATTAGCACATGAAACAACTTTGACAATTTTTGTAGAGCATATCGTCTATTGGTAAGAAATTCGTTTAGTCGTTTAATTTCTGTGTTACTTTTAAACGAAATTTGAATAAATTTCAGCATTTTCGAACACAAAATGTGAAAAATGTGAAAAACGTGAAAAATGTGTAAGCGGTACAAGATTGGCGTTTGGAATTTCAACATAGCCGGCCAGCCTTAGGCGACTTTGTTTGGGTTTATAAGTAATGAATAGGCGCTATTTCAATATAAACATTTGTGATTTGGAAGCGGACAGAATACTCCTGAGACATTCATCATTCATTAATATACCGTTAACATGTTAACACGCTGTGAATTACTCTTCACCTGTTACATCAGGTATAAGTTTTTACCTTAATTGTTAGTACTTAATTTTCTTACAAATGCCATCAGCGCTTTCGCACTGCGGCGCGCGTCGACTTCGATATCAAAATTCAATTATCAAAAGTACAGCTGGCTGTCGCACCATGAACGACTTTAATTTGTTTAAACCCTCATGCAACCATTTTCTTTTTTTTTTTCAATTTAAAATGTAATGTTTTATCCCATCAGTTGCTTAATAAAAGTTGCTCATTTTCTTGCCCTCTATCATCCTTTTCTAGAAACAAACTTATTTCAGAAACATCCTGTAGATAATTAACTAATTAAAAAAATACTTTATGTATATTACCTAATTTTAAAATTACAAAGTGCAGATGCAACATTACAAAATTTGAAGTCCACATATACGTATCTTAATTGTTTAACTAATAAAATATTTGACGTCATCCATTTACAGTGTTACTGAATTTTTACCATGTATTTTCCTCAGTCCCAGTTCAACAGACCATAGAAAAATATTAGGTATAGGTGGTATGCATTATTTAAAATATACACATGCCACAAAATTTCAGACAACGTCTTCTATTCGCAGTATCTTAAGTACCTATAAGAATAGTTAATAAAATTTTACGAAAGATGAACACAAAGTCGTATGCAAATTGTGAACATATTTAAAAAAAGCAGTGCCAAACAACAGAAACTTCTTTGTCGACTCGCAACAAACATTAAGTTATTAATCGTTTGTTAAGTATTTGTATAAACAAGACAGGCGCTGGGGGTATGCATATATAATTACCATAGCGGTTAATGGCGCTAGTGTCAAAATAAACTGAGCCCTTCACTCGTTTTCAAGTAGTGACGAAAAGCAAAGTCAATGTGGGACCCTAAACCATCAAATGCCAAAGAGCTCATAAATTATGCAGGCAGCATATGTTTTGACAAAGTTTTAACCTTATCGGGACACAGTCAATACATCAAAGTATAGTATATGACCATTCCCTATACAGTAATTATTCATTCATATTCCCTTTGTGAGCATCAGTGTTCCTCACGGAATTAATGCAGGCAAGTGTTTTTGATGGCTGGATGGATGATGCATATCTTCCCCTTCAAAGATGCTATATTGCCTCTAAGTGAAACTTTCGATTCATGAAAGTGTTGAGTAAGAGGCGATGACGATGCTAATTTCATAGAGGGTCTTAGAGCAATATAATTAGATTATTTAGATTCATTATGAAGCCATTCACATCGGTTCAATATACTATTCAGAACTACAGTATAACGTTAATGCATTTACATGCAGGGAATAATGCTGTAGAACAATGCCTGGATTATGTAATTATCAGTACGTAACTTTGATGTTCAATTCAAATATGTTTCATTATACGTTATTAATGCATTGAAAGACTATGCCTGCGTTTAGTAAATAAGTAGTTCTTCTTAAAACTTCCGAGGTCTGTAACGATTGTAAGTACAATGACACATGGTGGTATTCTAAAACATCGCACTAACAACAGACTTGTTTTCATATCAATAATTCAATTAGTCGTAAATGATAGCTGGAGAAGTATTATTATAACGGGTGAACTAACCCATAGTGTCATGCCTACAAGTAAATCAGGCTTGATATTAACTATTTTCATAAAAATTATTTTTCTGTAAGTTTCAATTGAAAACAGTTTTATTTTGCTCATTTCAGTTTGAAATTATATTTTAAACATCTAGTCTGCCTGGAAAGTAGACAAAACGTCTTATTTTGCACAAACATTTATCGCGAAAAATAAATTTTAGGCAAATGACGAAAATTTTATGATAGAGATAGAGGCTGTTAAAATAATATACAATGTCCCTCCGGATGGAGTATGCACTCTTGCAAATTTTTTTATTGTTGATTTTTCGAGAAAAAATTGGAAGCCATGGATAGTAATCAAATATGTAATAAAGTTACAGGGCGTCCAAAAAATTTCAAAACGTGAAATTTTCCCTAAGCAAAGTGCCTTTAATTTTTGTTTTCGGTAAAAACTGTATTTAACGAAGTTGTTCGAGAAAGAAATACGGGGTTTAGTCAAAAAAACAGAATAATCACATTTTGCAAATAAAAATACGCGATTTCTAATTACGTACCTTACTTAAAGTAGACAGAGATTGTAAAAAATAAGTAAATTAATATAATATAAAAATAGCTTGATAGAACAATTTCCGGGTTGATTGCCACATCGTCGGTTTAGGATTCTTAACGTTTCGAGAGACATATTGCTCTCTTCCTCAGAAGTAACTACATACATTAAATGGTACTGTACTGTACTTTAAGTTAAGTGCAGTTGTTACATTGTCTATAACAAAATGAATAAATAAGTAGATAAATAAATAAATAAATAATAAAATAAAACATTAAAAATTGATTATGAAATTAATAAAAACATAATTAATACAAAAATATTTATCGTTCAATTTGAAAAACAATAAATAATGGCCTGCCACTGAGACAAGCTTTGAAAAAATGTAGATAATGAGCACCAGATTGTAGTGCATATTTTGGTACACATTAACACTAACTTTTTTCGACACCTGGTATATATTTTTTGTGTTAAAGTAAAAAGTTTTAGAAAATATCGATTTATTATACTGTAATAGACTTATTCTGTTTAAAATAATTTTAAGTTGAATTTTTTTTTTTAAATATCAATAAACACGTGCAATTTCCAAAATGAATGAATATCGTCGCCACTGGTTAACATATTTGTGTTTTTATAATTCAGTTAATTTTTGCCTAAAATTATATAATTTATTAGCTCAATATACTCGAAACACCTTCAGTAAATAAAAGTGATTTTATAAGGGTATAAGGATATATCTGGAAAACTAATAGCTTTAGACCATTGTGTCATTAAGGCTTTTTGGTCTAAGTGATGGATCTAGAAAACAACCTGCATCAGTTCCATTCTTTATGAATTTAAGTAGGTAGGTACTGACTGAATAAATATTCTGAATCCCCCAGGGTGTCCCGTAATTCATGCAACAAAATTTGGTCATAGATTCTTAAGACAAATTTAGGGGACCCGTATTTTTTATTTTTATCAACTGGCCCCCTTTTTCGGAGTTACAGCCCTCTGACGTCTACCCCTAAGAAGTCTTTTTTATATCTCAAAACCATGTTGTACGAGAATCACTAAATTTGGTACACAGGGATTTTATGACATGTGGAATCTCACAGTGCTACGCTCTTTGGCGAAAAACCCCATTAAGACACTTTTTCGTGGGCCCCCTTGTCTTTGGAACCAGAAAAAAATTTAGCTAGAAAGCCAATGAATTTAGAAACTTTTTTGTCCCTTGATATTTTTTTCGTAAAATGCAATGTTCTTGAGGAAAATGGCAAATCACGATATGCATTCGACTACAATTTTGACATTTTTCTCGAAAACATTGCGTTTTACGAAAAAAGTGTAAAGAGGCAAAAGTTTCTAAATTTATGGTTTTCTAGTGGACTAATAATTTTTAAGAAATTTAAATACGCAACCAAATTTTATTGGCTCCAAAGACAAGGGGGGACACGGAAAATTGTCTTAAAGGGGTTCCCCGCCAAAAAACGTAGCACCATCAGATTCCACATGTCATAAAACCCCTGTGTACCAAATTTAGTGATTCTCGTACAACAGGGTTCTGAGATATAAAAAAAAGATTATTCTTAGGGGCGGACTTCAGGGGGCTGTAACTCCGAAAGAGGGGGCCACTTGGCAAAAATAAAAAATACGGGTATCCTAAATTTGTCTTAAGAATCTGTGACCAAATCTTGTTGCATGAATTTCGGGACACCCTGTATAATGCTATTTTAATTCTGGGGGTACTATATTATAAAATTTTCAGGGAAATCCCCATATTACGTACAAATTATCGTACACTACTTAACAACTTGATATATTTATGCTGTCTGCTGATGACTATATTATGTCCCCTACACAATGGTCAGATATGTATATTATTTATTGTACAGGACGATGTAATTTTGGTACAGTAAATACTAGTTGAACAGCAACAACGGTCAAAAACAATCTAAAATGGAATACACTTCATTTTCATTCATAACTCATCGTGTTTATTTAGATTAATTGCTTTATTTAATTGTTTAAACGACGATACTGTGGTCATCACATAAGATAATCATTTACGAGAGTATGCCGGGTAACTGTGATATCTATGTAAAGGTATAACTTGAAATGGGGTCGGTTTATTAAAGGTAATAGTGCGTGTGACGCCACTGGGCAGTGGTGGCGTAAACCGGGACACCCGGAGTTACCATTAAGTTGTATTCCTGCACTATCACCGACGCCAGTTGTTTTTAAATCAACGTACATTGTGCGAAGTTACAATGGAAAATAATTTAGTAAAATAGATTGCTTTTGTATAACTTAACGCCGCGTTATTCTAATAGTCGCCACATTTTTTTATATCAGTGTGGTCGAAGCGCCGAACATTAAAAAAATTATTTGTTTATAAAAAAAATAAAAATGTTTACTTGATTTTAATTATAAATATACAGGGTATAGCAAAAGTACCGGAACGGCAAAATAACTCGGCGGGAGAGCATTTTAGAGAGAAATGTTAAATACAAAAGTTTCAACCCTGACATTGACCTTGACCTCGAAGATCATTTCAAGGTCAAATGTGATTTTTCAAATGACACCCTATACTTTTGACTCCAGCAATGAAAATAGCAGAAAATTTTACGTTCAAATATACCTTGAGTGATCCCTCCATTTTGAACTTGGGACCTCCACAAGGTCAAACTAACAAAAGTACAGGAACGGCAGAATAACTCGGCGGAAGAGCATTTTAGAGAAAAATATTAAATACAACTGAGACTGCTCAGGAGCCAGAACCCTCATAGGACTACCCTTCAACTGGGTCAAAACCATCATCAGGGACTGGGTCAACCAGGAGCACATGAACTGGTGGTGGGGAACCAGTGGTTGTAGTCAGTCTAAGAGGATGCTAGGACCCATAGCAAACAAGGAGTGAATTTTCTCTTTTAATTTAAGGTAAAAAGTATATGGTCCCATTTGAAAAATCATATTTGACCTTGAAATGATCGCCAAGGTCAAGGTCAATGTCAAGGTCACCATCGGATAGCCAGGGAGAAATCCTGAATCCTTTGTATTTAATATTTTTCTCTAAAATGCTTTCCCGTCAAGTTATTCTGCCATTCCGGTACTTTTGCTATACCTTGTATATATATTTTAAATCAACTGTTACACAGCGAAACTAATGAAAAGTAATTTAGTAAAATCATGTTGCTTTTCTGTGACAACGACGCTTTATTTTAAAGTTACCATATTTTTTGTAAGTCAATGTGGATCTTATTTAGCCAATATTGGAATGTAGAAACGTTACTAATTGTAAATAAAACTAATTTATGTTTTAAACAAAGTTACCTAGGGCGTCAAGTATAAAACACAAAAAAAATGGGAAACGAAACATATTCAATAAGTTACTCATAAATCAGCATTGAACAAAATCAATTACATAGAACAAATGAGCAATAGGGCAATTGAGAGATTCCATCTTACAATATTAAAACCGAATGCTATTTCCACCAGCAGATAAAGGCAAGGACCAAAAATTAAACATCTATTAAAAAACTATTGTTGTAACACAATTCAGACCACAGCAAATATTTCGGTGCATCCTTACATTTTCACAAAACCACACATTTCAACTAATGCATTTTGGTTAGTTTGCAAAAAATAGCGACACTCGTTTTTCACAAAAGTTATATTTCATAAAACTCTGCCTATTCCATTATCCCTTGTCTATTCTATTATGCTTTTACACAATTTGCTAGCCAACCATTGCACAATAATTAACAGTCCACCAAAAATGTTCATTCATCCCATGATTTATTGTGTAATAACTGTTATTTTCTATAGTTCAACCAGCGAATGACGTTAATTAATTGCATTATAATTCGATGATGAAAAACCACCAGAAGATATCCACAGGAACATGTGTAAGACAGTAATAAATAACTTAGCGCCGGATGAAAATAGCTTACGCTGTGGAGTTGTAAGATATGATGTTTCATTAGTGGTTTTTTCAATTATCCGCTCCATTAGGACATTTCCAATATGTCAAGGAGACATTCGAAAAGAAATAAAACGAAATATTAGGTGTCTGACGCATCACAGCTCAGGATCGTCATCAAAATTTCTTGAATAGTAAAATTGTGACTTAATTTTACATTTAAAGTTTTTAAGATGACTTGCACCCGCATTAAAGTATGGTCTCTTTGAAAACGCGAAGCAGCTTAATGAAAGTTTTATACTCTTTTGATTATAATTTCGGAAAAGTTGAAAAGTTCAAGTAACATATTTTTTTTGGTTATCATTTCGAAAATAGTTTTTAATTTGTGCTCACTGGTAGAGGGCGCTAGTTACAATTTACTGATAAAGTAATATACTCTAACATGCTACATTCGTATTACATTGTAAGTTCTAATTTTTTTGTGGATAGGTTTTTTATATATATAACGTTAATTAGAGTTTAAAATATTACTAAGAATGTATGTGTTGTTTATGAGACATCCATCAGTACGTTTTGACATAAGCCTACTTTGAGAAAAGTCACTTATTTTATACACCGTAATATTGTAAGAGTTTAATTAAAAACCTTTTTTCTCGAAAACCGTCCACATTAGGAAATTCTAACAAGAGTACATTATTTTTAGAAAATAAAATTGTACATTAAAAATTGGAGCCTGAATGGTAAAAAATCTAACCTTAAAAAAATTAGAACTTAAAATGTAATGGGAATGTAGCATAACTATCGCCCTCTATGAAATATACAAAAAATAATTACACCAGCGTATTTGGTATCGTTAAAATTTTCTCAGATAATATTTATTTAATCTTGAAATTGAAATACTGGTGGTACCGTATATAGCAAGGTTTGCGATTTTGCCTTTATCTCATTTATTGTTGAAAAACGTTGTCCTTTGAGTACCCGTTTGAGTTTGGGCAATACGGAAAAGACACAGGGGTCATGTTCGAAAAATGGGATGGCTGCTGCATCACAATGGTGTTGTGTTTCACCAAGAACTGGTTGGACAAGCAAAGCGATAGGTATGCGCCGGTACGTTGTCGTGGTGCAAAATCCATGAGTTATGCCTGGCGTTCTTTCATTTTATCAAAGTTTACATAATAAATATTCTGTAGACTTTGATTTTGTCTTAAAATGTCTCACGCAAATTGCGCAAACCTTAGGTCTTTGTTAACTGTACGACTGGGCAGCAAAAATTCGAACTATTCCATTGTAGTCGACGAAAACGTTTAGAAGGACCTTCACATTTGACCAAATCTCGTCTCACCTTCGATGTCTTCTTTGCCTTCCTAAAAACATTTATACCATTGGCAAACTCGTGGCTAAGACAGCATCGTCGCCAAAGGCCTTCCTTAACATTTTGAACGCTTCGCTACAGTTAATTCCATTTTTAACACAAAATATCAGACAGTCTCTCTGATCCCACATTTTACAAAAAATCGTTTAAAACACTGAAATAAGTCTTACTCATTCTCTCACTAAACACAAACTAAATATGGCAGCTACCTAAATTGACAGGTACGTGATTTACAGTGCTACCAATGCACAAAAAAAGAATCAACTCGATAGACAAGACCACAACACGCGCAATTTGAAAATTCCCGTTACTTTTTTATCAGATCTCGTATTATATGAGATGTAAAGTCAACTTGCATATTGCAATCTTGCATAGGAATATGACTTCACATCGAATAATTAATTTCTTCATTTCATGCGAATCATTCGCGTCCTAATTTTGTTTCTATCTTATGTTGTTTTACATTAATTTAAGATATTTAGAACCGATTTGGCTGATGAAGTCGCTGAATAAGAAAAAAAAAGAGAAGAGTTGTTAATTTTTGTCTAAAATTATATAGATACCTTTTTAATAGTATCTATTTTAACTTTCCTAAGTGTGCCGCTTTATGTTTACGCAGTAACAATTTGCATTTATTTGCTTCGTTGGAATGTGTAAAGCGAACGTAGTATAGTTTCTAAACTAGGTCAATATCAGAGATTATTGATACAGATTCACAAATTAAACGTAGTTTAAACGATAATAAATAGTTTATATTAACTTAAAACGACAAAAAGAGTTGTTTTAATAATGAATTAGCAATGTATGCCAAGATTTACGAAATCATCCAAATTGCATTAATTTTTTTAAAATTCTTGAAAAAATGTTTAATGTTCACATTGACATCGAAAGAACATTTTCTTTAAAATAACAAAGTCATAAAGACGCCATTCCGTTATTACCCCAAAAAAATTGACCACTATTTAAAGATACATCCTGTATAAAAAAATAATTTAATAATTTAATGTCACTATACCAAATTTAATTTGACTATGTATGATGCATGTATTTTCTAATTGAGCCAAAACAGAAGCCAAAACAGTGACGTGTAAGTTAGAAATACTTATATACAATTTGTTCTTCTTTTAATTGGAAGTAACAATGACATAAAAACGTTTTCCTCTTCTCATTTCCAACAAACTAATAAGTTAATTAAAGGAAAAGGGGTATTAGATGTTGTAGGAATAGTTGCAGTGGTAATTTTTTTAATTCGTATCATCGTAGATATATATGGAACGTCTAAAACGTCATTTATATAAATCAACCTGTACAGATATATTGAAAAACTAATTTTGGCTAGTACAGCCCTGAAATGCATGAGACTTAAAATAAAAGGAATAAGATGCCTAACGCATGTCTGTCACTAAGATAAGTAATACCCTACGGTTACATCAATTTATACTCTGGCTTTCTGAGAAAGCAATCAGTTATTTCGGTAGATTTACTTCCAGGGTAATATTAATATCATATTTTCTCATGAAAAACAATACGAAGCTCCCACCTTGCATTCGATGCACCATGCTTCCTTGTTATTTTTCCTAATTGCTTTTAAGATTGTTCTTCCAAGAAAAAATAAATAATGTCAGTTTTAAAAATACACCTGATGCAAATTAATCCTCCACGTAACAGATATTATATTTTTTATAACAGTATAATGTAATCAATAGGTTATGAAAATTCTTCTTTCATATTTTTTCGTAGGCCCTGTAACAAATAGGTAACACACGTTTAAAGATATACTCGTAATACAGTCGTTACCACAAATTCATAACCAAACCGAGGAATTAACTGTCAAAGGAATCGTCCCCTTCATTATGCATGGCATTCTTGATAGAGTCATTAGATATACCTATGTGAACTATATTCATCTAGGAATGTAAAAATAGTAGAAGGATTTCCAGAACACCATTTTTTATTTAGTTTCTTAATGTTTCTTAGTTCTTCTTTTTAGTCTAGCGGTTCTACAATTAATTCAGATTTTTCTACATTTCATTCCTCAATCATTTCCATTGACTGTTTTAAAGTTTCCTTCACTTCTGCACATCATAATCTTGCAACTAGCATTCACTTACTCTTCAAATTTACTTCTTGCAACGTCTCACTTCTGACACCTGTAATGATGGCACTCCCTCCAACCTCCAAAACTGAGATAGTTCAGTAAACTTCAATGGTAAATTTCAACAGTAACTATTTTTATGTTTCATGAATCCTTATGAATACGTTTATCGGTCACTGTTCATTATTATATACCTTTCCTCTCTCGTTATAGTGTTTCAAAGTCCTGTATATCTCAGAAAGGAATTAGCAATGCCCTCATAGATTTATATTTATACTTCATGGTTAGAAAAACATGTGTGGTGCGATAGGAGGCGATATGTTAGACAGTATCAAAATCCTATTTAATAGTTAGCTAGATTTGACTCATCCATACTTTCCTGCTCAATTGCTATCTGCATTATTAAGACACTCCTGCAGGGTTTGGTAAAAAAGGAACACCGTTGACAGAAACAAATCACGAAACTGACGGTGGAGCTATTGAACCAAACTCACAGGTCAATAACGTAACGATAGGACTGCAAATAGTACATTGCAGATTCAGGAAACTTCTCAAAAAAATTGGTCTGGTAGAAGGCAACCTGTGTGAGCTGAAAAAGGGACCACTGCTGATGTGCGCTATTTACTATTTGGAAAAGAACTGAAAGCTAAAGACTATGAGAAGGTGTCACTGTCAAAGCTGTAACTTAAAAAAAAATGTTTAAGCAACAGCTCAGCAAAGCTTAATTAGAAGGCTATAGTTAGATGAGGAATTATAAAATGGTAGAAGTCCACAAGTGACCTATGATGATTAGAATGAAAAAGAATTTGCTCCATATGTTTACAATACTAGTATAGCTAGTTGAGTTTTTCTTCTTTCCTCCTATTATTCAGTTCTACTATTACTTATTTTTTTTATGTTGACAAAATGACTTTTTTCTTTTTCCAGAACAGTAAATTATAGTAGGTAATTGATAGATATTCGTTTTATTTTCAGAATAGTAAATTCAAAATTACGTTTGAGAATGGTAATATTTAATTTACGAAAATAAAAATATAATACAATTCGTAATAATGTTTTAAACTCATCAAAACTTTAAAGCACTATGTTGTATTTTAGAGGCTTGTTAGTGTTTGATATAAAAATTAAAATTTATTCAAGACGTAATAAATTTATTCTGTTGTTCCTAGACATTTCCATATACTCTGGAGTAGGTAGACCTATTATATGTATTCTACAAGTTCTCAAAGAGATTAAAATCTGATGACCACGCTGACCAAAGCAAATGTTATCAAGCATGAATTTTAGTAGAGCCCTACCGCCTACTATAACGGAGTTTCAGAGCACAACATCACATGGAAAATTTAATTAAAGTGTCTTAAAAAGTAAAGACAAAATTCCATCGAGTCAAATTAATGATCTTTCATTAAAAAAATATGTTATTCTATGTGCAATCTTAATTTTTTATAATTTAGAAATAGCGTTATACATTTTAGCTTAATATCCTATATTTTTGAGTGAGTATTGTACTAATTTTAATAGTTTTCTTAATCTAAAATCTAAATTTGTTAGTTACAAATTCAACTATACCACCACTTACTATATTAAGGAGTATTTACAACTTCTCCAAGGAAACGTAATTGCCGAATTCGTTTCCCCAAATATGTTTTCCTATCAACGTTCAGGGTGTATCATTTAAGGTGGATTTTTACGTAGCTCTAGTTTTATTATGGTAATAGTATGGGTGGTCATGGATGGGGTACTGCACCGTTGTAAACTTTTTTGTTGTTGATTTTACGAGAAAAATTTATTCTTGATAAAAAGTTTTGTCTATCTTGGAATACCATGTGTAGTAATCAAATATTTAATAAATCATACTGGACATCCAAAACACATCGTTGAGCAAAGTGTGTTTAATTTTTGTTTTCGTTAGAAACTGTATCTAGCAAAGTTGTTCGAAAACTCAAGAAATGCTTAAATACGGAGTATAGTCAAAGAAGAAGAATAATCACATTTTACAAATAAGAAGACGGGATTTTCAACTATTTTACTTAAAGCAGACAGAAATTATTGTAAAAAAATAAGTAACCTTTTGTTTTAAATGTATTGTAATAAAAATAGCTTGGTAGAACAATTTCCGGGTTGGTTGCCACATCCGTCGGCAGTTTAAGTTTCTTGACATTTCACTTTCTTCCTCAGAACTCTGAAAGTTTTCGAGTTTCTGAAAAGAGCGATATATCTCGAAACGTCAAGAAACCTAAACCCTAAAATTCCTTGTACGCAAACGAGATCATTTCTTCATTTATGGTGGCAACAGCTGCCTGAATTTTTTGCTTACATAAATCAATGTTATCATCAAAATCCTTTGAATACACTTTTTGCTTTAGGTATCCCATAAGAAATAATCTAATGCAGACAAGTCGGGTACCCGTGCAGGCCAAGGTATTGGTCCATAGCGTCCGATCCACTTGTTCGGGAAGTGAACTTCAAGGCAGTTTCTCACCAGAAGTACGAAATGTGCAGGGCATCTGTCTTTTTGAAATATTAGTTTTCCTCTGAATTCTAAATTTTTGTTATTGAGAATTTCAAAAATACAAATTTTGATTAAGATTTAAAGTAATAGACCGATCGAAATAACTCAAGAGGGGAAAAAATAAAATTGTTACCTGGACTTTTATACGTGGAAATGGTAAAGGGGCGTATAATAAACAAAAAAAATAAATCCATGTGCAAAATTTCCGAGAAAAATGCGAAAAACAGTTTTTTTCTGATTTTTCGTTTTTTATTTCTCATTTCCTCAAAAATAATTTAATTTTGACGAAACTTGGTGAAAGTATACCGTTCTGTGTCCACAAATATTTTTAGATAAAAAAATCAAAAAATTTTCAAGATATTCATTTTTTCCGGTCTGAAACACTGTTTTTTCAAAGAAAAATTCTACTTAGAAAAATCATCGTACACAGTTCTGCCGGTGGTTATTTTTTCGTTGTGACATATACTTTTTGGTGAAATAAAAAAATTTGTAATGCAAAAAAATTTTCAGTAATTGATAGATAATTTGTTTAAATTTAAAACAAAAAATCAAAACCTGATTACACCATTCATTTATAAGGAAAAAATACAAAAAGAAACTCATTGTCTCATTGTTTGACCCAAAACTTTATTTCTGTACAGTGTTGCTATAAACATAAGTCGAANATGAATTTCGGGACACCCTGTATAATGCTATTTTAATTCTGGGGGTACTATATTATAAAATTTTCAGGGAAATCCCCATATTACGTACAAATTATCGTACACTACTTAACAACTTGATATATTTATGCTGTCTGCTGATGACTATATTATGTCCCCTACACAATGGTCAGATATGTATATTATTTATTGTACAGGACGATGTAATTTTGGTACAGTAAATACTAGTTGAACAGCAACAACGGTCAAAAACAATCTAAAATGGAATACACTTCATTTTCATTCATAACTCATCGTGTTTATTTAGATTAATTGCTTTATTTAATTGTTTAAACGACGATACTGTGGTCATCACATAAGATAATCATTTACGAGAGTATGCCGGGTAACTGTGATATCTATGTAAAGGTATAACTTGAAATGGGGTCGGTTTATTAAAGGTAATAGTGCGTGTGACGCCACTGGGCAGTGGTGGCGTAAACCGGGACACCCGGAGTTACCATTAAGTTGTATTCCTGCACTATCACCGACGCCAGTTGTTTTTAAATCAACGTACATTGTGCGAAGTTACAATGGAAAATAATTTAGTAAAATAGATTGCTTTTGTATAACTTAACGCCGCGTTATTCTAATAGTCGCCACATTTTTTTATATCAGTGTGGTCGAAGCGCCGAACATTAAAAAAATTATTTGTTTATAAAAAAAATAAAAATGTTTACTTGATTTTAATTATAAATATACAGGGTATAGCAAAAGTACCGGAACGGCAAAATAACTCGGCGGGAGAGCATTTTAGAGAGAAATGTTAAATACAAAAGTTTCAACCCTGACATTGACCTTGACCTCGAAGATCATTTCAAGGTCAAATGTGATTTTTCAAATGACACCCTATACTTTTGACTCCAGCAATGAAAATAGCAGAAAATTTTACGTTCAAATATACCTTGAGTGATCCCTCCATTTTGAACTTGGGACCTCCACAAGGTCAAACTAACAAAAGTACAGGAACGGCAGAATAACTCGGCGGAAGAGCATTTTAGAGAAAAATATTAAATACAACTGAGACTGCTCAGGAGCCAGAACCCTCATAGGACTACCCTTCAACTGGGTCAAAACCATCATCAGGGACTGGGTCAACCAGGAGCACATGAACTGGTGGTGGGGAACCAGTGGTTGTAGTCAGTCTAAGAGGATGCTAGGACCCATAGCAAACAAGGAGTGAATTTTCTCTTTTAATTTAAGGTAAAAAGTATATGGTCCCATTTGAAAAATCATATTTGACCTTGAAATGATCGCCAAGGTCAAGGTCAATGTCAAGGTCACCATCGGATAGACAGGGAGAAATCCTGAATCCTTTGTATTTAATATTTTTCTCTAAAATGCTTTCCCGTCAAGTTATTATGCCATTCCGGTACTTTTGCTATACCTTGTATATATATTTTAAATCAACTGTTCCACAGCGAAACTAATGAAAAGTAATTTAATAAAATCATGTTGCTTTTTTGTGACAACGACGCTTTATTTTAAAGTTACCATATTTTTTGTAAGTCAATGTGGATCTTATTTAGCCAATATTGGAATGTAGAAACGTTACTAATTGTAAATAAAACTAATTTATGTTTTAAACAAAGTTACCTAGGGCGTCAAGTATAAAACACAAAAAAAAATGGGAAACGAAACATATTCAATAAGTTACTCATAAATCAGCATTGAACAAAATCAATTACATAGAACAAATGAGCAATAGGGCAATTGAGAGATTCCATCGTACAATATTAAAACCGAATGCTATTTCCACCAGCAGATAAAGGCAAGGACCAAAAATTAAACATCTATTAAAAAACTATTGTTGTAACACAATTCAGACCACAGCAAATATTTCGGTGCATCCTTACATTTTCACAAAACCACACATTTCAACTAATGCATTTTGGTTAGTTTGCAAAAAATAGCGACACTCGTTTTTCACAAAAGTTATATTTCATAAAACTCTGCCTATTCCATTATCCCTTGTCTATTCTATTATGCTTTTACACAATTTGCTAGCCAACCATTGCACAATAATTAACAGTCCACCAAAAATGTTCATTCATCCCATGATTTATTGTGTAATAACTGTTATTTTCTATAGTTCAACCAGCGAATGACGTTAATTAATTGCATTATAATTCGATGATGAAAAACCACCAGAAGATATCCACAGGAACATGTGTAAGACAGTAATAAATAACTTAGCGCCGGATGAAAATAGCTTACGCTGTGGAGTTGTAAGATATGATGTTTCATTAGTGGTTTTTTCAATTATCCGCTCCATTAGGACATTTCCAATATGTCAAGGAGACATTCGAAAAGAAATAAAACGAAATATTAGGTGTCTGACGCATCACAGCTCAGGATCGTCATCAAAATTTCTTGAATAGTAAAATTGTGACTTAATTTTACATTTAAAGTTTTTAAGATGACTTGCACCCGCATTAAAGTATGGTCTCTTTGAAAACGCGAAGCAGCTTAATGAAAGTTTTATACTCTTTTGATTATAATTTCGGAAAAGTTGAAAAGTTCAAGTAACATATTTTTTTTGGTTATCATTTCGAAAATAGTTTTTAATTTGTGCTCACTGGTAGAGGGCGCTAGTTACAATTTACTGATAAAGTAATATACTCTAACATGCTACATTCGTATTACATTGTAAGTTCTAATTTTTTTGTGGATAGGTTTTTTATATATATAACGTTAATTAGAGTTTAAAATATTACTAAGAATGTATGTGTTGTTTATGAGACATCCATCAGTACGTTTTGACATAAGCCTACTTTGAGAAAAGTCACTTATTTTATACACCGTAATATTGTAAGAGTTTAATTAAAAACCTTTTTTCTCGAAAACCGTCCACATTAGGAAATTCTAACAAGAGTACATTATTTTTAGAAAATAAAATTGTACATTAAAAATTGGAGCCTGAATGGTAAAAAATCTAACCTTAAAAAAATTAGAACTTAAAATGTAATGGGAATGTAGCATAACTATCGCCCTCTATGAAATATACAAAAAATAATTACACCAGCGTATTTGGTATCGTTAAAATTTTCTCAGATAATATTTATTTAATCTTGAAATTGAAATACTGGTGGTACCGTATATAGCAAGGTTTGCGATTTTGCCTTTATCTCATTTATTGTTGAAAAACGTTGTCCTTTGAGTACCCGTTTGAGTTTGGGCAATACGGAAAAGACACAGGGGTCATGTTCGAAAAATGGGATGGCTGCTGCATCACAATGGTGTTGTGTTTCACCAAGAACTGGTTGGACAAGCAAAGCGATAGGTATGCGCCGGTGCGTTGTCGTGGTGAAAAATCCATGAGTTGTGCCTGGCGTTCTTTCATTTTATCTTGAAATGTCTCACGCAAATTGCGCAAACCTTAGGTCTTTGTTAACTGTACGACTAGGCAGCAAAAATTCGAACTATTCCATTGTAGTCGACGAAAACGTTTAGAAGGACCTTCACATTTGACCAGATCTCGTGTCACCTTCGATGTCTTATTTGCCTTCCTAAAAACATTTATACCATTGGCAAACTCGTGGCTATAACAGCATCGTCGCCAAAGGTCTTCTTTAACATTTTGAACGCTTCGCTACAGTTAATTCCATTTTTAACACAAAATATCAGAAAGTCTCTCTGATCTCACATTTTACAAAAAATCGTTTAAAACACTGAGATAAGTCTTACTCATTCTTTCACTAAACACAAACTAAGTATGGCAGCTGCCTAAATTGACAAGTACATGATTTACAGTGCTACCAATGCACAAAAAAAGAATCAACTCGATAGACAAGACCACAACACGCGCAATTTGAAAATTCCCGTTACTTTTTTATCAGACCTCGTATTATATGAGGTGTAAAGTCAACTTGCAATTGCAATTTTGTATAGGAATACACACCGAATCACATCGAATAATTAATTTCTTCATTTCGTGCGAATCATTCGCGTCCTAATTTTGTTTCTATGTTATGTTGTTTTACATTAATTTAAGATATTTAGAACCGATTTGGCTGATGAAGTCGCTGAATAAGAAAAAAAAAATAATAGTATCTATTTTAACTTTCCTAAGTGTGCCGCTTTATGTTTACGCAGTAACAATTTGCATTTATTTGCTTTGTTGGAATGTGTAAAGCGATCGTAGTATAGTTTTCCTCTTCTCATTTCCAACAAACTAATAAGTCAATTAAAGCAAAATGAGTATTAGATGTTGTAGGAATAGTTGCAGTGGTATTTTTTTTTTTAATTCGTATCATCGTAGATATATATGGAACGTCTAAAACGTCATTTACATAACCTGTACAGATATATTGAAAAACTAATTTTGGCTAGTACAGCCCTGAAATGCATGAGACTTAAAATAAAAGGAATAAGATGCCTAACGCATGTCTGTCACTAAGATAAGTAATACCCTACGGTTACATCAATTTATACTCTGGCTTTCTGAGAAAGCAATCAGTTATTTCGGTAGATTTACTTCCAGGGTAATATTAATATCATATTTTCTCATGAAAAACAATACGAAGCTCCCACCTTGCATTCGATGCACCATGCTTCCTTGTTATTTTTCCTAATTGCTTTTAAGATTGTTCTTCCCAGAAAAAATAAATAATGTCAGTTTTAAAAATACACCTGATGCAAATTAATCCTCCACGTAACAGATATTATATTTTTTATAACAGTATAATGTAATCAATAGGTTATGAAAATTCTTCTTTCATATTTTTTCGTAGGCCCTGTAACAAATAGGTAACACACGTTTAAAGATATACTCGTAATACAGTCGTTACCACAAATTCATAACCAAACCGAGGAATTAACTGTCAAAGGAATCGTCCCCTTCATTATGCATGGCATTCTTGATAGAGTCATTAGATATACCTATGTGAACTATATTCATCTAGGAATGTAAAAATAGTAGAAGGATTTCCAGAACACCATTTTTTATTTAGTTTCTTAATGTTTCTTAGTTCTTCTTCTTTTTAGTCTAGCGGTTCTACAATTAATTCAGATTTTTCTACATTTCATTCCTCAATCATTTCCATTGACTGTTTTAAAGTTTCCTTCACTTCTGCACATCATAATCTTGCAACTAGCATTCACTTACTCTTCAAATTTACTTCTTGCAACGTCTCACTTCTGACACCTGTAATGATGGCACTCCCTCCAACCTCCAAAACTGAGATAGTTCAGTAAACTTCAATGGTAAATTTCAACAGTAACTATTTTTATGTTTCATGAATCCTTATGAATACGTTTATCGGTCACTGTTCATTATTATATACCTTTCCTCTCTCGTTATAGTGTTTCAAAGTCCTGTATATCTCAGAAAGGAATTAGCAATGCCCTCATAGATTTATATTTATACTTCATGGTTAGAAAAACATGTGTGGTGCGATAGGAGGCGATATGTTAGACAGTATCAAAATCCTATTTAATAGTTAGCTAGATTTGACTCATCCATACTTTCCTGCTCAATTGCTATCTGCATTATTAAGACACTCCTGCAGGGTTTGGTAAAAAAGGAACACCGTTGACAGAAACAAATCACGAAACTGACGGTGGAGCTATTGAACCAAACTCACAGGTCAATAACGTAACGATAGGACTGCAAATAGTACATTGCAGATTCAGGAAACTTCTCAAAAAAATTGGTCTGGTAGAAGGCAACCTGTGTGAGCTGAAAAAGGGACCACTGCTGATGTGCGCTATTTACTATTTGGAAAAGAACTGAAAGCTAAAGACTATGTGAAGGTGTCACTGTCAAAGCTGTAACTTAAAAAAAAATGTTTAAGCAACAGCTCAGCAAAGCTTAATTAGAAGGCTATAGTTAGATGAGGAATTATAAAATGGTAGAAGTCCACAAGTGACCTATGATGATTAGAATGAAAAAGAATTTGCTCCATATGTTTACAATACTAGTATAGCTAGTTGAGTTTTTCTTCTTTCCTCCTATTATTCAGTTCTACTATTACTTATTTTTTTTATATTGACAAAATGACTTTTTTCTTTTTCCAGAACGGTAAATTATAGTAGGTAATTGATAGATATTCGTTTTATTTTCAGAATAGTAAATTCAAAATTACGTTTGAGAATGGTAATATTTAATTTACGAAAATAAAAATATAATAAAATTCGTAATAATGTTTTAAACTCATCAAAACTTTAAAGCACTATGTTGTATTTTAGAGGCTTGTTAGTGTTTGATATAAAAATTAAAATTTATTCAAGACGTAATAAATTTATTCTGTTGTTCCTAGACATTTCCATATACTCTGGAGTAGGTAGACCTATTATATGTATTCTACAAGTTCTCAAAGAGATTAAAATCTGATGACCACGCTGACCAAAGCAAATGTTATCAAGCATGAATTTTAGTAGAGCCCTACCGCCTACTATAACGGAGTTTCAGAGCACAACATCACATGGAAAATTTAATTAAAGTGTCTTAAAAAGTAAAGACAAAATTCCATCGAGTCAAATTAATGATCTTTCATTAAAAAAATATGTTATTCTATGTGCAATCTTAATTTTTTATAATTTAGAAATAGCGTTATACATTTTAGCTTAATATCCTATATTTTTGAGTGAGTATTGTACTAATTTTAATAGTTTTCTTAATCTAAAATCTAAATTTGTTAGTTACAAATTCAACTATACCACCACTTACTATATGTATTAAGGAGTATTTACAACATCTCCAAGGAAAGTAATTGCCGAATTCGTCATTAATGTGCAAGTTTTTTTCCCAAATATGTTTTCCTAGCGACGTTCAGGGTGTATCATTTAAGGTGGATTTTTACGTAGCTCTGGTTTTAATATGGTAATAGTATGGGTGGTAAAGAGTGCGTCATGGATGGGGTACTGCACTGTTGTAAACTTTTTTATTGTTGATTTTACGAGAAAAATTTATTCTTGATAAAAAGTTTTGCCTATCTTGAGAAACCATGTGTAGTAATCAAATATTTAATAAATCATACAGGACATCCAAAAAATTTCAAAATGTGAAATTTTCGTTGAGCAAAGTGTGTTTAATTTTTGTTTTCGTTAGAAACTGTATCTAGCAAAGTTGTTCGAAAACTCAAGAAATGCTTAAATACGGAGTATAGTCAAAGAAGAAGAATAATCACATTTTACAAATAAGAAGACGGGATTTTCAACTATTTTACTTAAAGCAGACAGAAATTATTGTAAAAAAATAAGTAACCTTTTGTTTTAAATGTATTGTAATAAAAATAGCTTGGTAGAACAATTTCCGGGTTGGTTGCCACATCCGTCGGCAGTTTAAGTTTCTTGACATTTCACTTTCTTCCTCAGAACTCTGAAAGTTTTCGAGTTTCTGAAAAGAGCGATATATCTCGAAACGTCAAGAAACCTAAACCCTAAAATTCCTTGTACGCAAACGAGATCATTTCTTCATTTATGGTGGCAACAGCTGCCTGAATTTTTTGCTTACATAAATCAATGTTATCATCAAAATCCTTTGAATACACTTTTTGCTTTAGGTATCCCATAAGAAATAATCTAATGCAGACAAGTCGGGTACCCGTGCAGGCCAAGGTATTGGTCCATAGCGTCCGATCCACTTGTTCGGGAAGTGAACTTCAAGGCAGTTTCTCACCAGAAGTACGAAATGTGCAGGGCATCTGTCTTTTTGAAATATTAGTTTTCCTCTGAATTCTAAATTTTTCGCTATCTAGTTCTGCCAAAACAAAGTTATTGAGAATTTCAAAAATACAAATTTTGATTAAGATTTAAAGTAATAGACCGATCGAAATAACTCAAGAGGGGAAAAAAAGAAAATTGTTACCTGGACTTTTATACGTGGAAATGGTAAAGGGGCGTATAATAAACAAAAAAAATAAATCCATGTGCAAAATTTCCGAGAAAAATGCGAAAAACAGTTTTTTTCTGATTTTTCGTTTTTTATTTCTCATTTCCTCAAAAATAATTTAATTTTGACAAAACTTGGTGAAAGTACCTATACCGTTCTGTGTACACAAATTTTTTTAGATAAAAAAATCAAAAAATTTTCAAGACATTCATTTTTTCCGGTCTGAAACACTGTTTTTTCAAAGAAAAATTCTACTTAGAAAAATCATCGTACACAGTTCTGCCGGTAGTCATTTTTTCGTTGTGACATATACTTTTTGGTGAAATAAAAAAATCTGTAATGCAAAAAAAAATTAATAAAAAATGATTTGCAACAATGAATTTTTCAGTAATTGTCGTTAATTTGTTTAAATTTAAAAAAAAATCAAAACCTGATTACACCATTCATTTGTACGGAAAAAATACAAAAAACTCGTTGTCTCATTGTTTGACCCAAAACTATATTTCCGTACAGTATTGCTATAAACATAAGTCCAATAGTGAATAAATAAAATAAATAATAATGTTTTTTCCGTAGGATCCATTAGTATACTCATTTTTTTTTATGAATTCATAAATATAAGGAAACGTAAGAGATACGGGGTGGCTTAGAAAAATGTTGTGTTTTTTTTATACTTAACACCAATATGCTGTTTAGAAAGTTTTAAAATTCCGGGTACTTCCGGAGATATGCGGAAAAACCCGAAATATTGCAAAATTGTTTAATTTTTTTCTGGCTTTATTTGAAAACGAATTTTAAAATAAATTATAATGCCACTTTTTTCGCCCTATCCCACGTTTCGTCTTCGAGGGGCCATCATCAAGTTAATTTTTTTAAATACGTCGCTGCTATTTTTAAGATAAAATATAAATTAGATGATATTACTATTGTAATCGCTTAAAAAATGTTTAGCTTGTTTTAGCTATCATTTAAATTTTTTCCTGAGTACGACTCCGAACGCTTTCAAAATATCTATTGGATGAAATCATAACAGTATAAAGGTCAATATCGCACAAAATATCCAACAAATTTTTTTACTACTATTAGCAATACTAATTAGAAATAATAAAACATTTCATAAATAAATTCGTATTATTTTTTTATTAGGTACAACTTTTCAAATTATTGATTAAAAAAATTGTTGGATATTTTGTGCTGTACTGACTTTATATTGTTATGACTTCCTTCAATAGATATTTTTTTATTAATTCGATTTAGATGTTTATAGCAATACTATACAAAAATAAAGTTCTGGGTCAAACAATGAGGCACAGTTCTGTTTGTATTTTTTCCGTAGAATTGAATGGTGCAATCAGTTTTTGAATTTTTTTTAATTTAAACAAATCATCAACAATTACTGAAAAATTCATTGTTGCAAGTCTGTTTTTATTTTTTGCATTTTTGAGCATGTTTTTGAACTGTGTTTACAGATTTTTTTATTTTACCAAAAAGTATATGTCAAAACAAAAAAAATTATCACCGACAGAACTCTGTAAGATGATTTTTCTGTTTCAGACGGGAAAAAATGAATATCTCGGAATCTTCTTGATTTTTTTATCTAAAAAAATTTACGGTTATTTAAGACACAGAAAGGTATACTCTCACCAAGTTTCGTCAAGATAAAATTATTTTTGTGGAAATGAGAAATAAGAAACGAAAAATCAGAAAAAAAACTGTATTTCGCATTTTTCTTGGAAATTTTGAGGTTATCTTAAAAAGTGACCTCTACAAAAGTTGTAGTTTTTTGCATGATCTACAACTTTTGTATTAGATNGAATTTTTTTTAATTTAAACAAATCATCAACAATTACTGAAAAATTCATTGTTGCAAGTCTGTTTTTATTTTTTGCATTTTTGAGCATGTTTTTGTACTGTGATTACAGATTTTTTTATTTTACCAAAAAGTATGTCGAAACAAAAAAAATTATCACCGACAGAACTCTGTACGATGATTTTTCTGTTTCAGACCGGAAAAAATGAATATCTCGGAAACTTCTTGATTTTTTTATCTAAAAAAATTTACGGTTATTTAAGACATAGAAAGGTATACTTTCACCAAGTTTCGTCAAGATAAAATTATTTTTGTGGAAATGAGAAATAAGAAACGAAAAATCAGAAAAAAAACTGTATTTCGCATTTTTCTTGGAAATTTTGAGGTTTTCTTAAAAAGTGACCTCTACAAAAGTTGTAGTTTTTTGCATGATCTACAACTTTTGTATTGAATACATTTTTGTTTGACGTCACCTTTCTCCAGAAATCTCAATGATATATTTTTTCACAACTTTTCAACCCCCCAAAAGTCCAGGTAACAATTTATTTTTCTCCAAGTGTAATTTGGTTGGACTATAAGGACCAATTATTTTATAACACATTATGCTACACCAGACATTTACTTTTTTAAATATTTGACATTAGTTGTCAATTGAAAATTTAGATTATTTTTATGCCAGTGTCTACAATTTTGAGAAGAAACCAGGCCAATAGTTGTGAATGTTGATTCGTCAGTAAATAAAATATTGTGATGAAGAAATCTGTCTTCAATCAGTTTCTCGCCCATTGTTAAACAAAAGTCCAAACGACCACCATCATCTCCATCAAGCAATTTATGTTTAAACATTTGTTGTATACTAACATTCTTTGAATATGAGGTCTACTAATATCTATGAGTTTTGACCTTTTCCCGAGTAACATCTTTGGATTGTACAGAGTCCATAACTATAACAGTAGCAGCATTGTTATTGTTTTCTTTTTTGTCTTTTTATTATTATTTATATCACCAGTGGTATCGAATTTTATAATTAGTTTGCGAACTGCTCTACAAGTTACAGTTACATTTGGATACTTTTCATTAATATTTTGTGTTGCATATCGATATGAAACATTACCGATTCCATAAAATTTCAGATAAATTCGATGCTCCAGGGTTAGCATTATTAATTAAAGTTATTCTTTGGACAGTTAATAAAAATAAATATGACTTTGAAATAGATAGTTATATATGGTATGTAAGACAGTTAAAATTTCGGCGGCTTTTTATTTTATAGTATAACAACCCTAGGTTCGACAAAAAATAAGTAAACGTAGTTGTGGCCAAAAATATGTGATCGTCATAAGAAATACCTACGTTGTGTGCATTTATTTTTTTATTGACCAATAGGCGCTGGCTACTAACTTTGTAGAGGGGATGTATGGTTTAATTATATAAAACAAAAGCAGAGTAAATACACCTAACCTTTATTTANAAATTATCACCGACAGAACTCTGTAAGATGATTTTTCTGTTTCAGACGGGAAAAAATGAATATCTCGGAATCTTCTTGATTTTTTTATCTAAAAAAATTTACGGTTATTTAAGACACAGAAAGGTATACTCTCACCAAGTTTCGTCAAGATAAAATTATTTTTGTGGAAATGAGAAATAAGAAACGAAAAATCAGAAAAAAAACTGTATTTCGCATTTTTCTTGGAAATTTTGAGGTTATCTTAAAAAGTGACCTCTACAAAAGTTGTAGTTTTTTGCATGATCTACAACTTTTGTATTGAATACATCGCCAGAAATCCCAATAATATAATTTTCACAACTTTTCAACCCCCCAAAAGCCCAGGTAACAATTTATTTTTCTCCAAGTGTAATTTGGTTGGACTATAAGGACCAATTATTTTATAACACATTATGCCACACCAGACATTTACTTTTTTAAATATTTGATATTAGTTGTCAATCGAAAATTTATATTATTTTTATGCCAGTATCTACAATTTTGAGAAGAAACCAGGCCAATAGTTGTGAATGTTGATTCGTCAGTAAATAAAATATTGTGATGAAGGAATCTGTCTTCAATCAGTTTCTCGCCCATTATTAAACAAAAGTCCAAACGACCACCATCATCTCCATCAAGCAATTTATGTTTAAACATTTGTTGTATAATAAAATCCTTTGAATATGAGGTCTACTAATATCTATGTTTCTGACCTTTCTCCCGAGTAACATATTTGGATTGTACAGAGTCCATAACTACAACAGTAGCGGCATTGTTATTGTTTTCTTTTTTATCTTTTTAATGTTATTTATATCACCAGTGGTATCGAATTTTATAATTAGTTTGCGATTTATTAAAATTTTGTATTGCATATCGATATGAAACATTACCGGTTCCATAAAATTTCACAAGATAAATTCGATACTCCAGGATTAGCATTATTAATAAAAGTTATTCTTTGTACAGTTAATAAAAATAAATATGTTGACTTTGAAATAGATAATTATATGTATGGTATGTAAGACAGTTAAAATTGCGGCGACTTTTTATTTCAGGACGTGATTATGGTTCTTTTCTAACTAAACCACGTATTTAAGCATTTCTTGAGTTCTCCAACAACTTTTTTAAGAACAATTTTTAACGAAAATAAAATTAAAGGTACTATGCTTAGGGAAAATTTCACATTTTAAAATTTTTTGGACGCCCTGTATATTTTATTGCATATTTTATTGCTGTTATGGCTTTCCAAGATAAGCAAGACTTTTTATCAAGAATTACTTTTTCTTGAAACATCAACAATTAAAAAGTTTACAAGAGTGCGGTACCCCACCCGGGGACATCCTGTATAATATGCAAAGTGCATTACATCTTAAGTGCCTAACCTTCCAATGTGGCCATGACCAGAACGACCTGTCATTTCTCAGATACTACGAAATCAATACCAGTGTCGCACTAGTCGAAACAAAGTTTTTAATTAATGATAACGTTCCAGTTTGACCGTACTGAACGCCTAAGCATTGACTAGCGATGACCATTTAAAATATAACATACTTTTTATATTATACCTCACTCATGCTCACACCATATAGATAATGAAGGTATTAGTTGTCTCACTTATTATAAACTAATAAGAACTAATAAGTTTGAAACCGGTATATGTCTGGTGGTTCTACTTAGCTTTTTACTAGATATTGCGGATGCAATTCAGTGTTTGTCGATGAATTCATCGACTGCAAAGTAATTGTTTACCACAGTACCATTAACTGGAAAACTATTTCTTTTTCTTCTTTCTAATAACTTTCTTCACCAATAAACATTAAACCTTCATCCTCTGAGAGTACAAATTTACTTTATTATGGTATTTAATTTTGTATTGTAACTGTGTGTAACTTATTTGAAGAATTAGAAAATAATGTGAATCGACTTTTATTATGTGTCATTGGAAAATCTATTCTAGCGTTTCACGTGATTATAAAAAGCCTTTCAAGTAAATGCATTGAAGACCCACTGAATAAAATTCACAAATTATCTGTTTACAGACCGTTGGCAAAACTTTCAATAATTAAAGAGCAGGAAAATCCGACAAGAATTACTAAAAAGCCTTAGTCTGGGATTTCTTTAATATGGCCTGTAAAGGAAGTAGAAACTGCAAGCCCATGCAAAAACTGCAAAGTCTAGTCGGTCATTAGTGCTTCTTTACTGTGTCAACAGAATAGGGATGGCGTGAAAATTGATTGAGAAAAAAGTTTTCACACCAATCAATTCCTGGAAGTAAATTAAATTTATTTCTGGATAGGTATGCTATTCCAGTGCTCTTCAGACAATTTGAACAACAAATAACTAGTTCCTGATTTCTAGTTAAAGTATAAAACTTGGTGGTTTGTTTGTTTTAAAAATAGTGTTTAAAACTTATTTTGATGTTTTGGATATCTACCATAAATAAAATGTTGTTTTAACATTAATTCTAAATTAATGAAGCTCTAATCATTTGCTTATTCCACAAAACATTCCAGAATGGCCACAAAAGTAAATACGAGTATATACTGCATATTCCAGAATTCATATTAGTAATTCTTAGCTTTTCTGAATATCTATTTTTATCTACGCAATTCTAACATACGAGGTTTGATAAAAAAAGTCACGGGAATTTTCAAATTACGCGTGTTGTGTCTTATCTATCAAATTTATTCTTTATTTTTGTAGTGGTACCACTGTCAGTGACGTATATGTCAATTTTTAGGCAGCTGCTACGATTAGTTTGTGTTTAGCGAGCGAATGAGTGTTTTTGATGTTTTGTGTGCAACGAAACGTCGGATCAGAGAGGTTGTCTGATATTTTGTGTTAAAAACGGAATTAAGTACAACAAAGCATTCAAAATGTTAAAGAAGACTTTTGGCGACGATACTATGCCACAGCCACGAGTTTATTAATGGTGCAAATGTTTTCAGGAAGGCCAAGAAGATATCGAAAATGAGGTGAGATCTGATGAAATGTGAAGGTCCTTCTAACCGTTTTCTTCGACTACAATGAAATAGTTCATTACAAATTGTTACTGTCCGGTTGCACAGTTAACAATGAACATTACCTGCAAGTTTTGCACAATTTGCGTGAGACAATCAGGAGAAAATGATATGTTCACGATAGGCAACTCGTGGATTTTGCAGCACGACAACGCAACAGTTCTTGGCAAAACACAACACCATTGTGATGCCGCAACCACCCTATTCTCCGCACCCAACTCAAAAGGATATTCAGAGGACAACGTTTTTCAACGATGGATTAGATAAAGGCAAAATCACGAACGTAAGAATTTTCTATAAAAAAATTTCATTCCAAATGCATTCTAGAAAAACCGTTTATAAATGTTTCAGTTGCAGTCACAATAAATCTGGAAATAAGCGTCAACAGAACATCAATCTAAAACAAGTAAAATCGATTACAGCAGATTGAAAGTATAATAAATAATAAAAATAAAGGGAACGCTAAAAAGAAGTAAGGTACTTCCATATTACAGTAACATTTCCAGAGAAAGTCGTATGAAAAAGTGAGAGAAATTCAGCAATAAGTTACCTGGAGAAACATTTAGAAGTCAAGTAGATAATAGATAATAATAGAAAGAAAAAATCTACCCAAACTTTACAAATTTGAAAAAAATAATCGCCACTTATTGCCAAAATTTAAAATTTTTGTACATTAAATTAAGTCAGCTAATGTAAAAAAAAATGTTAAACTATACAAAACGTTTTTATAAATATTGTTTCTGAAGATTGTATTTTATTCAATCTATTTTGTTTAACTAGAAGAAAAAATGTTCTAAAGCAAAAATACAATACTCTGTGCAGAAAAATTAACTAAAAGTTAACTAACACACATTAAATTGAGTATAATTTTAAGAATTTTTGTACATTAGCTAATGTAAAACAATCAATTAAAAAAAAATTGTTGCACCATCCAAAGTAATCTTTTATTTGTCGGTCAGTAGCCGCACGGTTTAAGGCGTCAGTACTTAAATCGATGTGTGCTAATTCTGCCCGGGTTCGATTCCCGCGGCCGGTAGACCGGAGATTAGCTATGCTTGTACGGAGGATTGGCACCCTCTGTGCAGGTATGGTAGGGTGGAAGAATGTTGGCTTGGGTCAATGTGAGAGATTGACACCGGTTGGCCATTTGACCACCCCCCTAATTAATGAGGTTTTCCAGGTTTCTCTCATTCCTGCACTGAATGGTGGTTAGGGCGTACCAACATAAGTCGTTCCCGGGCTCAAATGCGGCCTGCTTAATAATAATATGCCGCCTCCTCTCCCGCACAAGTCTTCGACTTTTGGGCTAATTCTCGTGGTTAGAATAAGGAGTAAAGATATTATTATTATATTTTAAAAAATGTAGTTTCCAGAAACTGTTCTTTAATCTATTTTGACTAACTAGGGGAAAATATTTTCTCAAGACAAAACTACTAGACTTCATAAATAAAGATTGACAAAGAACTATTCATTAAACAAAAAAAAAATCAGTAAAAATCATATTCATAGATAACAAGCAAAGTGAGAAACTCGCGTCCCTCTTGAAAGATGGGCAATTTCTAATGAATTTAACAAGAAGACATAGAAAGGAAATATACAGAATTTTGACAACTACACTAAGAAAAATAAATAAAGTAATAAGGTGACAGAAACATTTTACACAAAGAATACATAGGTACTTATATCATATTAAAAACACTTGTTGGTTGTGTCCTGCTAAGACGATAAAAGTTACAGATTTTGGATAGGTCTCGACACCTGAGAACCTCGTAAACATCTACGAAATTTTGAAATTTTATTAGTATTCATTTAATAAAATTATGTGTTGTATAGCGAAATTAAAAGTGAATATACTAAAATATAGTAAATTTAACACACTTTAACGACATTTTAAATATTCGTATTTTCCATATAAAAAATATAGTCAGCAGTTCTACAATTGCATAAATTTGTAATATAACAATCACTGAAAAGTAAAATCGAATTTAAGATTTCTAGACTTGTTACCCCTTTCATGTGTTAAATACAAAAAAATTAAATTATGAGGTGAAAAGGTATATTCCCCTCGGAACAAAAGTTAACCTACTTCGATGTTTTTGTGAAAAACTATTAATTCTCATAATAATGCAGAATGAAAATTTTCAGTGGACCGCCAAGTGTTTTAGTAGTATTGTACTGGTTGTACACCTTACTGGACTAGAAAGAAAATAAATAGTTCTACGGTATCTGAATTTAAACACCAATCGATAGTTTAAACGTTGTAGTGCACTTGAAATCTAATTTCGATGTAATTGCAATTAGGAAATGAACGTTTATCACAAAAATCATAAATTAAAAAACCAATTAATTCTGGTAGCGTATTTCCGTAATTAATTTTAGACGGCTTTGGCCATTACGGCTGCCAGATTGCGAAATAAGATTTCAACTTTTTTATTCCTGGCCTTTATAAATTGATGGCCTTCATAATATTTACGTTTTCAACTGGAGCTGGATTATGTGTTTTAAAATTAATGAAGCGGAGGAAATTTATTTGTTAGTATATAGAAATTTTATTGTTCTTCCATAAAACGGTGGGTTTTTGATTGGAAGCGTACGAGTTTTACGATTTTGGTTGTCGTTTTATTTATTTCGGACATATATAAGGAGAACAGGCTTTGTTTGACACAATGTAATAAATTATAAATTGATTTACTTAGTGCTATACTACTAAGTATCTGTTATCTGTTTCCTTACATCTGCCCTTTGAAATGATAATATGCTTAGAGATACTATTATATTGATAATATTAAATACATAAACTGAGGTATAAAGAAACTGTTAGAATATTCTGACAATTCTCTATTCGACACAGTGTCACAAAAAAGTGGGCTAGACCACACAGTATTTTGCCCCGGTAAATCCAAATTTATCCAGAATTGGCATTCATGATCTCATTGCATCTAAAGGTACGTATACATTCGCGTGCCGAGCAACCCGCGCGGTGTGCGGGCCGCTCGTTCGTTGCTCGTCCAATGTTCGTTTGAACTATTCATTTTGAAGAACCTTCCGCGATCCAAAGAAAACCCACTAACATTTTAGTAGATATTTTGCATTGTAGATGATCATGTCTCTGTTGCACGATAAAAATTACGCCGTTTCGGTGATGAGTGGTGCTTTTTTGTTAATGGCAAGTTTGTGCAAAAAGAAAAGGAAACAGAGACGTTGGTGGCACACTATACTATTTAGAAAACGGAATGATACCGAGCTTATGATGGACTTGAAGTCGCAAGTAATAAGCGGTCAATATAAGAATTTTACTCGAATGTCACCTTCTGACTTCGAGAATCTGCGGTTTCCTAAAATGATCTTTATGTTGAGGATCCCACTGAAGGGATTTCGCACGGTAAGCATCGATAACTACCGCTGAATGGACGCGCAGCAAGAACAACAAGCCTCTCGTTCTCTCGTCCAAATCTGTACTGCGAACACACAAAGCGTTCGTCGAAAAAACCGACTCGAGGTGGATCGTGCAGCGTTGTTTGGTAGTTTATTTAATAATTGTGTTTTCAAAAATTAAACACTATGGTTTATTCCATTGCGGAAAGGGTAAATATCATTTCTCTTTACTTTATGAACAATAAATGTGCGAATAGAAGAGCTCAGCTATTTAATGAACAACATCAAGATCGACATGTCAGGAGGAAGTATGTTCTAGAGTTAGTAAAAAAATTTCAAGAGACAGGGAACGTAGCCAATAAAAAACGAGAAATTGAAAAACCTATAGTTAATGAAGCTAGTGAAGTTGCAGTTTTGGGACAAGTTCATCTTGATCCTACATTAAGTACGAGGCAGCTGGCATCTGTGTCTGGGATCAATCGAACTAGCATACAAACCATTTTGAAGAAGAATAAATTCCATCCATACAAAATACATTTAGTCCAGGAACTTCATGAGGATGATTATGACCGCCGTTTGCAATTTTGCGAAATAATGAGTGAGCGAGCAGGGAACGATCCACAGTTCCTTTTTAACATCTGTTTTTCTGATGAATGCAGTTTTTTCTTGAACGGGACGGTAAATCGTCACAATTGCCGCTATTGGTCCGATTCAAACCCAAGAGTTTTTCACGAGGTGCATACACAGCAACCGGAAAAATTAAATGTATGGGCTGGAATTTTCGGTGACCGGCTGGTGGGTCCTTTTTTTCTACCTGGTAATTTGACTGGCCAAATGTATTTGCAATTACTGGAAGACGCTATTGACCCTGCCTTGACTGATATTATTGAAAATGTTCCAGAGTATGATGAAGATCATTTGATTTTTCAACAGGACGGTGCTCCTCCGCATTATGCGTTAATTGTCCGTCAGTATTTGGACCAACGTTTTCTACGGAATTGGATTGGGAGAAGAGGCAGCATTGAGTGGCCTCCACGATCACCGGATTTATCGCCCCTTGATTTCTTTTTGTGGGGATACCTAAAAAGTAAAATCTATAAAACACAGCCAGCGTCGCTGGAAGATTTGCGTCAAAGAATCGTCGACGAATGCCGTCGAATCACTCCGGAAATGCTTCGGAATGTGCGCGAACGTTTCGAACAAAATCTTTATTCTTGTATGGAAGCGGGCGGTCATCAGTTTGAACATTTAATCAACTAAGTAGTAAGTAAGCAACTAAACATAATTTAAATTTTAAAATGTAAATTTTTTTCAAAGTATTGGGCGGAATTATAAAATTTAAAGTCTGTTGTAAAGAGAATTGTAAGAGCTTTCAAAAGAAATATTACTCAACCCCCAATGCCGTTTAAATATTTTGGCGTGATGCTTACCCTTGCTTGGGGGTGAAAGTGGCGGAGTTAAAAATACCAGCAAAGAATACCCCCTTTAATCTAAAATCGACGGATCTGAGCGTTTTTATATAATCTTGACGCAGTTCCGAAAATGGCTCTGTTTCGTTTTCATTTGGCCACCCTGTATAACTCCACATGTAAATATTCTTATATACTTGCTTAGTTCTACATATAATATTGTTTACTTTTATTGTGCGTGAAAACAATTCTTAAAATGTGGGGTTAGGCAAACGCATGTTTTATAAACACTTTTTTTTGGTTATTATTTTATTTAGGTAAATTTAAATGGTAACAATGAATAAGCAAAACATCAAGGATTTTATTTTTGTGCTTACTTTTGTTCTACACGTTTTACTTTTCAAGATTTCAGTACCTAAAAACGCCAGAAATTTCACTCTCGGCCAGGGATATGGTCACCTTAAATAACAACGCACGCCGTTGTAACACATTACTTTTATAACTTGTTTGTTATTAAAACTAGATTCATTTCACTTTGATGATTATTCATATAAAGATGTTTTTGTTTATTAAAAAGTACATACAATCTTAATTAAACATTATCGGGAAAAAATGTACGTACTTAATATGCATATAGCAAAACCTTTATTAATTTTTCCATCTTTTCTCAGAGATCCCCAACCAGGATGTCTCGGGAAGCTAAGCGTGCCGAATAATCACGGATCTCTGAGATCTAAACTAAGACCATTTAGATTAGACTTACCTGTATGCAAAGGTGTACTGAGATATAACTAATGTAGTACCACATCGTTTGATTTGTATCACTATAAAGAATATATCAATAGGTTATTCTTTTGGTATATATTGAATATCTCTCAATATTTTCAATTTTTTTGCACGCCTGTGACTATTTAATTCACATTTTTAAAATTTCACTATCTGCTATGGATTTCGACTAAAATAAAATTATCAACCTTAGATGTATTAAAATATAATATTTTAAACCAACTGTATGAAAATAATTTTGTAAAATCAGGACTGCAATTGTACAACTTTGTCACCATATCTTGTGTGTCAATGGGAACGAAGAGATAAAAAAAATTTAGTGTTTTTAAGAAATTGATATGTTGTGCATGATGTAGGTACTAGATATTAACTAATATTGGTAAGTGAATAGGCATAGGTTGCTCATTGTATGTAATACCAAGTTATGTTTTAAAATAAATAACTTTGCCGTTTTATAAAATGTATGTATGTAACATAAGAAAAAAACACTAATTTGATAGATTTGAAATATATTTTGAAATTATTTCAAATTTTTAATAGGTATATCTATTATTTCTACTATTACCTATCTATCTACTACTTCTCTAAAGCACCACGTTTTGCTTGCAAATCTCAATATCAAAGACTTCTGATACTGACATATTGACCTAGTTTAGGCGAACTGCATTATATAACCAGATGTGATATGCCAACACAGCGCTAAACTGGCAAAAACCACAGGTCTTAGTACATTATGTGTTCCGAGGATACACATAAGAAGAAAGAAAGTTTATAAGATCCTACTTCTTCAAATTCGTCCTATGGATGTGTCGTAGATAGCACCTCTACAAAATGATTTAGACACTATTTTCATATAAACTTCTTTTCTTATTTTCGTGCATAGAATTCAACACCAAAATTATCGAACACCCAGTATTTTCAGTATCGTCAATGCCGAAGAAATATCTGTTTTACTGGTAATCCATTGGTGATGTCAAAATTTCACAAGAGATAAAAAATTATTGAGGAAACAATTTTGTAAATAAACAAAATGTAAATGTAAAAATTCATGAGTTAGCTGTACATTATTTTGAATTTGAAACATATTTGGAAATTGTAGTTATTACACCCAAAGCAATGACGAGTATAAAATACCTTCACCTAAACAGTTTCAGAGTAACATTAGGAAATGTTTCGTGGTACCACATTCAACGGGATATTGTAGTATAACAACCCTAGGTTCGACAAAAAATAAGTAAACGTAGTTGTGGCCAAAAATATGTGATCGTCATTAGGACTACCTACGTTGTGTGTATCCATTTTTAATTGACCGGAAGGCGCTGGCTACTAACTTTGTGGAGGGGATGTATGGTTTAATTATATAAAACAAAAGCAGAATAAATACACCTAACCTTTATTTACATACAATTCAAATTAAACATGTGACAAATAGAAAGAACAACAAAAACATTAACAACCATTAAACATAAAAGGAGAGTGCCAGGCTCACCTAGAGCTCCTGTGGGGAAAGAGCATGGCAGAGAAACCCACGATCGTTGCTCTTACCACCCAAATATAAATACAAAACAACCGCTAATCAAAGGCATAAATTAAGAACCTTTGCTAATGATAAATAAGTCCTGTCTCATTTAATGTGTCACTAAATGTCATCTGTTAACCCCATATTAGTCATACACACTTCCAAGTAAAACTGGAGAGATTTGGTGTTAGTTAGCCGGCAGAGCCGGAAGGTACTGAGGTCCCATCATACGGGAGGCTACTCAGCTAAAGTTGAGATTTCGGAAGGTCCTTCTTAACACTGGAGTCCCATACGGGAGGCTATCCAGCGTAATCCAGATTCATTCCGCACGGGCGAAAATGTTAGTAACTGCAACAAGGCTCGTATAGACGTGTGACATAAAGTGGACACAAGAAATCAAAGAACAACATGATCTTGTTTAAAACAAGTTAAATGTGAAATAAAGAAGTCGTTATTGCACTATCTGGGCGGTCTCGACAAAATACATATTTGAACATGTCATAAATAATGAACAACCTTAAATAATAATTGTAACAATTTTATATTAGAAAAATATACGCCCCTAAGCGTAAGACAATGAAGGCTAAACATATACAGAATTATTATCATGAGACATCTATATTTTACGAACAACGTCATCATTACAAAAACAAGTTAGCTGTAAAACAAAGGAGTCATTATTGTAAAGTCGGGGGCGCCCACGACGATATACATATTTTAACATGAAATAAATAATGAGCAATCGTTAAGAATAATTATAACAATTTTACCTTAGAAAAATATATGCCCTTGAGCATAAAGCAATGGAAGCTAAACATACAAAGAATTATTATCATGAAACATCTATAAACATCACAATCATAAGATTTCATAGAACCATTAACAACAAAGTACTTAAAGAATATTACCTGCTAACTAATAACACTTTAAACAATTAACTTTTCACTACTTTGACACACTTCCCGCCGATCGTCTTGCTACCTACCTGCACACTGTTCTCACTTTAACTGCCTATCTTCAACTATCTAGGTTTCCTTCCAGAATTTCCTATCTAAGTGCCTGTTTTTTTGTGCTTCCTTCTATCGACCGTTAATATTACTTTTTCATTGTTATACAACACCTATGTAACAGGTGACGTCGAAATTGATAAGATAAGTACGGTTTTGCACAATATATGTATATTAATTGGCATTCACTTTTAAATATTGGTCTAAATAAATGATTCCCAAACCGTCCAATCAATCCCTAGGGGCCGACTCGGAACTATAAGAAGTATATGTCAGCGAAAACAAAAATTGGGGGTTCATGAGATGTAAATGAGGGTCCACGAAAATAGATCACATTTAAGCAGGTCGTCACCGAAGTCTTGTCTCCCCATAAAAGAAATAATTCACATAACATACTTACATAATATTTTCTAATAATAGACATATAAATTACAAACGAAGTACCTAAAATATTTTAAAACACAAATGTTTATGAAACCTGATGAAGATTTGGACCTAGATTTGGGGAACTTTATTACTCCATACTTTAATCATGGAAAAATTCTAGATCGATGATGGGATCATTTTCCGTCGACGCTAATTATTAGAATATTCTATCAACTTATTTCATTTTACTTAATTATTGTATGAAATCCTTATAATCTTATAAGAGACGTCTACATACGTACGTAACTGATATTAATAAGGGCCATCCTATTGAATGAATCTTGTATCGCACAAGATGAGGCGGATCAGCCTTGAAATCCTCGAAATCAAAGAGTAGGGGAGGTAAACCTGAACGAAAGTCAACGATCTTGAGATTTATAGGCGATATTTGTATTCAACTAGTGCGTAAGGGGTAAAGCTGTAACACATCCCTTTGATTCATCAACATCTATTGTGGTTTAAATTGAATACAAACTGGAAATTCTCCAGTCAGCGCAACAAGAGACCGTAATTGTTGACTGCTAATGGAATTCACTTATCTTTCGTTGCTGCTGCGGCGGTTGATTAAATTTTACACGGAACTGTTAACTACAATCCTGATTTCTAGATTCTGTATTGGTTTTAGCTCGCTTTTAGTTCCGATCTAGTTGCCTTCGGCGTTCGTTTGACGATGCAACGCAAGGTATTTAACGATGTTTCCATGTATATCAATGGTTCAAACTTTACCTGAAAGAGTATACTCGCATACGATCAATTAGTAAAACTAAAAAAGTATAGCTACAGATAGTTAAGCCAAAATTAAAATGTTTTTAAATTTATAAATGTCATAAACAAAATAAAACTAATACATAACAACAGTTTACAGAAAATTTGTTAAGAGAATATAGTAATGGGATATTATAAGACATTTTTTACTAATATTATGGGAAACAACTACAACCCCGTCCAGCAATTAATTACAATCGCAGTATCTAATAAACAGCCATAATCAGTCGTCAGTAGAGACCCTGGACACAGACCGGTTTCGAACATATTGGTCATCATCAGTATACCATAGGTGTCACGATGACGCATGGTCAAGTTATTTGGATACCTTATAAACATTCAATGCCTTCATATGCCTACTGATTAGTAGGTTGCTCTCTTCCAGCAAATATAAAAGTATATAAAGTACTTTGTGCCAGTAGATATTGATAGCGCAATTAAATGTTTACAACAAATAACTTAAATCCAAATTTTTAACTAAGTATACGTTTATATACTGAGTAGCTGATATGTACGGAAACGGTCAATTATTTTCCAAGGTAAGATATCTATCGAAAAATCATAAGACAGAATCGTTTTAGGATTTTTTTAAATCTCATACAATAAAGAAAAATTAAGTATGCAGGATTTGTCAATAAATCATGACAAAACAAAGTTGCTTTTTCCTTACCGGAACACCCTTTATATTTTTCCATATTTCAGTTCTTCTCGAAATTCTAGACAAAATTCATATAGCACATCATGTAAGTACCTAAACTTACCGTTTTTGAGATGTCGAACGTTAAACGTAACTTTTTACTACTCTCGACTTTATAAAAGAAAAAGGGCCCCAAATTATGAATATTTATTTTGAAAATAGGTGTAGGATACGGGTTTCATTTTATCATTAGTTTATTACAGAAAATATGAAAGCATTCAGGGTTAATAAAAATGCATGAAACGAAAAACTGTATTTTTTAATTAATGTCCTAGATATTTTAAAATTCATGAAAACAGTAGTTATGTCAGAATAAAAAGTGTTTACCATTTACCTCCTGACACTAATGAATTCGCTGAATAAAATGTTGTATTTTATCCAAAAGGGTGTTGGGAGGAATAGTGCAAATTACATGTCTTATCCGTTTCTACAAGTTTTTTATTTGACCACACAGAAAAAAGTCAAGCGGGGTCATATAGGGAGACCCAGCTGTCCATTCACTTGCCCCTCTGCATACAATCCATTTATTAGGAAAAGTTTCATCTAGATATGCCTGTACCACACGTCCAAAATGTCGAAGAGCCCCATCATGTTGAAACCATATTTGTTCTTCCGATTAAATGGGATTGTTATTGTTCGGGAATAATCGTCTAAACTTTGGAATAATATGTAATCAATATCGTTCAGAGATCAAATTTCCGTTTATAAAATAGGATCCTATGACACCAAACATTTACTTTCTTTGATTGTTGGATGTGGACTTCCTCCATCCAATGTGGGTATTGGTCTGATCAATACCTACAGTTGTGTCGGTTTACGTGCCCGTTTAAACAAAATGTAGATTCGTCAGAAAATGAACATGTGGGTGACAACGTTGATATTTTCGTTTACCTAATTTACATATCTATAATAACTTATTTTACGATCATAATCGTCTTCACACAATTCTTGTAATGAATTTTATATAGATGTAATTTTTTCCATTTGCAAACTTTTTTAATGGAATAGCGACTCATATTATGATTTAAAGCTCTCTGTTGTCGTATTTAGTGGTTTTTCCACCACAGCCAACATGATACTCAAAGAATTTTCTTAATTTGTAACCCTTACTGGTCTTCACTTTTTCGTCGATCTGTAACACCTCCAGTTTCATGAAAACGCTGCAATGTTTTTGAAACAGTTGATTTGGAAATACGTCTTCTGTCACCATATCCTATTATCATTAAAACGCGCCCGCCATTATACATGTTTCATAAATCTAACGAGCGTTCAAATAAAAACGTGGTCGAAGTTGGCTCTGACACATTGGACGTAGGGAGTAGCTTATAGCGACCAACTTAACCTCATTTCTCAACGAGCTGTATAGCAGCTGTCAGTTTCAATAACGTTAATGACTATATAACTTTATTTTAAAGAATAATCGTGATAACAATAACAAACAATTAAAGGAGCTGCGGAAAGTGTCCCCCTCCTTGTTATAACAATAAATTAAAGCAGCTGCTGAAAGTGTCCCCCTCCTTGTTCCAAGCACTTTTCACACCTGTTCCTCAAAGAATTAAAGACATTTTCTAAGATGCTCGGGGTATTGTTAATTTCACGAATCTTGTCTATAAGTCGAGCCTGCAGATGGTTTAAATCAGGAATAGGCAGTTCAAAAATAGTGTTTTTAAGGTAAGGCCACAAAAAGAAATCACACGGCGTAATATCACATGACCTCGGTGGAAATTCATGTTCAGCATTGAGACTTATTAGTCGATTTTGGAAAACTTCCCTCAACATATTCATCGTCTCGCCTGCCGTATGTGCCCTTGCGCCATCTTGTTGAAAGTAAAAGTTTGTAATTTCGTTTTCTTCCAGCTGGTTAACAAAAGGAGCGATAATTTCTTCTCTATACCTTTGCGCAGTAAGAGTACCATTAAAAAAAATAGGTCCATAAATCCTCCTTCGATTGAGAGCACACCAAACTCCAATTTTTTGAGCGTGTAGAGGGCCCTCGACAAAAAAGTTATCTGGTTTTTCAGAAGACCACATTCTCATATTCTGTGAGTTTACGTAACCACTTAAATGAAACCAGGCTTCATCAGAAAAAAAGGTGATATTATGAAGTTCACCGTAGTTGTTTAAAAACCATTCACAAAATACAGCCCGTCGCGGAAAATCAACTTCATGAAGTTCTTGCTGACAAGTTAAACGATAGGAGAACAAACGCAAATCTTTTTTTAACACTGTGTGGCAGGTACCGACTGATACTCCCACCATTTGTGATAAAACACGTACAGAAGTTCTTGGCGCATTTTCCATTATTTGTTGGACATTTTCTTTTAATTCTTCAGTCCGCTTTTTAGGTCGGCCGCTTCCTTCTTTTCTTGTTACACTGCCCGTTTCACGAAAAACATTAACACAACGCTGAACTGCACTTTGAAAAATTTTGTACTCAACAACGCCGGGAAATTGATTTTGAAATTCTATGAAACATTCCTCAATAGAATACTTCCATATTCCATCAATCTTGCGTCCATTTCTAAAGTAGGACTCTATGATAAACACTTTTTGTTCTTGAGAAAACACCATTTTAAACGCTTTTTAAAACGAAAATATTCAAATTGATAGCGGCGATATAGCGCTTTGACAGATGACGTTTAAGTTCATTTGCTATACGCTACGCCCTACGTCCAAATTTTCAGAACCAACTTGACCACGTTTTTATTTGAACGCTAGTTATAATGCCGATAAAATATGAAACTGCGTTGTCACATTTTTAACAAAAATTTAAGAATACCCATAAATGTAATAATACTGACCATTTATTGATTTATTGGATAATTGACAAAGTGTTGATAGTAGGATCAGTGTCGAATATAGCTGAGCTTGTCTTACGTCGTGTATCTCGAAACAAATGGAGGAAACTGTTCATAGCAAAGGAGTTACCTATAACATATTGTTTAAGAAAAACAAAATATACTTAAATCTTATTTGTAACAACCGAACAATATTTTAAATTCAATCTTCGTCAAATTACAAGAGATCTGACATTAAACTTCTTTACAAATAACGGAACCCTACAGCATTAAATTATTTAGCAATCGAATGTGATACAAAACGATAATTGCCGTGGACTTTTATTATTACATTAAAACTTTACGAGACGGAGAAAGGACCCCCAAAAACAAATAGGAAATAATCAACGGGACGAAAAACAGTTTTTAGAAACTCTCTTTGACAGCGATTCCATTTATCTAAATTAAAGGCGTCAACCGTAAAAGCGACGCGTCCGTGGCATTACTAAAAGCACGTAGCTAAAAGTATTTCTTACTATTAACGGATAGTTTCGGGCTCTAGAAAAGACGTCTGGGAAATTTAAAAATACCTCTTGGAAATTAACGTGCTTTCAGTATTCCCGCTTCATGACGCGCTTATGAAAATATTCAAATCGTTCTCACTAATTTCGTTTCAACACTACATAGCAAAATAAATTGACTAATAATGATTTCTCACCAAACTGTTTTAAAATATCCGTCCTTGGAATTTAAAATTGTTTTTTAATGAGAAAGTATTAAATATTTTTGAGGAAACTCTGTTAGTTTTGGTACATTTCTAAATGTGACTGCAATTCATGCAAACAGTTAATTAGAAGTGTTCGGAGTTGTGGCTGGCTGAATATTTAATGCCCTTTTTTGTTAACTGCCAGCCACAATTTTTTAATGGAACGTACTTGTTTCTACAACGTCTCATGTGGATTTTATTCACTATTTAAAATGTGTCTGGGTTCCGGACGCCTCATTTTTAGTTTCTGTTTTAAGTTTTTTTTTCCTAACAACGCGTAATGTTCTCGTAAAGTTACCTAGTAAACTCAAATGATTTTTCTTATTTATATGAGCTTTTAGAAACAGTTATTTTTATTGCCTTGATACTATTGGCTGAAAATATATTTCCCAGAGTGGTCAAAAATATTACTAGTGATTACTAGAATCAAAGTTTCTCGAATGAAAACATTTGGCGGTTAAATTGGGTTTTATTTAAACCTTTTTCTCTGAAGAGGTGTTATGTTCAGGATCGATTAGATGGAGGCAAGAAGCCGAGCTATTGTTCGGTGGTTATGATATAAAGTTCATGGCAAATTTTATTTTGCAGGTTTATGACATTTCTCAACATCTGATATTTTTATTTTTTTTCTTTATAATGTACTATTCAGAAATATTAAGAAGAAATTTATTCATTTTCTGTAGCAACATTACTATAAAAACTCAAAATGATATCGAAAACAAAGTCTCTTGGGACAATTGGTGTAATCCATACTACATTTATTTTTTTTATATAAGGAGAATACACTGAATTTTAAAGTTACAAGAAGAAATTTTCATACCTGCTCTTTTTACAACAGATGTTTATGTATGACTGATCCAGTTTTGACCCATCAATGTTAATATTCCTCTTTCTTATTGCTACTACATATTAAACGGGCTCCAAATGTAAGAAAATGTCGTATCATGTGGATATTGCATGTCGAAATCATGTCTCCAATCGCCAAATATTAGCCAAAACTATTTATATGTAGTATATTTGTCTCATACTCATATTTGACATGATACAACTTAGAGTTATGTATTTTGACAAAATAATTTTCAAATAGTTGACACATTTGTATGACATATGTATTTTTGCGAGTGACCGCATCGTCTGAAACCGGCATTAGATATTTATTAAATATTATTTCTTTATATTATTGATAGTTACAAAATATATGACTATTTGAATAATAATTTATTTTATCACAACATTTGATGAACAATTACATTTCTCTTATTACTTTTTTGATTAGGTACCTACTGTTTTTTTTTTGTCATTTGAGATTTATTTTCTCTATAAATATTAACAATAATCTTGTTTTAGAACAATTGTCCGAGTATTCGTTATTAAAAACAGTAACTCAGTTGCAAACTGTAAACAAATTATTCCTGTTTGGGAAAATGTTTAGACAAATGTGTAGCGTAATAATTTATCGGAGTTTTCGTCGGCTAGTCATAGGCGTGTTCGTCGTAAACAAATGAATAAACAAGTAGATATACCTAAATAAAAATAAATAAATGTGCGTATTTTATCAGAGAAAGGTCGTTTTTTACCCCTTGGCGCGTTCGACATTATTAGAATATTAACACGAGTAGGTTATTATAGCCGGTGCTGAGACTCCCCCCTCCACTTTCGACCTTGGGATGACCTTG